>NC_143150.1:132745000-133010000 GCF_059928025.1 Delphinapterus leucas | reverse complement strand
GCCCACGCGCCACAATGAGAGACGTCCGTGAGCCACAACGAAAGATCCCACATGCTGCAACCAAGACCCGACACAGCCAAATAAATAAAGATTAAAAGTTTTAAAAAGTAAAACAGATAATCGACAAAGACCTACTGTGTAGCACAGGGAACTCTACTCAAAATAACCTATAAGGGAAAAGAATCTGAAAAAGACTGTATGTGTGTATATATCTGAATCACTCTGCTATACACGTGAAACTAACACAACATTGTAAATCAACTATACATCACGAAAAATCTGTCATACGTCAATCCCAAACTCCCAATTTATCCCCCCCCTCCCAGCTTTCCCTTTCGGTAACCATAAGTTTGTTTTCTATGACTGAGTCTGTTTCTGTTTTGTAAATAAGTTCATTTGTATCTTTTTTTTTTAGATTCCGCATATACACACCACTATATTTAACATACATAACCAACTAGGACCTACTGTAGAGCACAGGGAACCCTGCTCAATATTCTGTAAAAACCTAAATGGGAAAAGAATATGAAAAAGAATAGATACGTGTATATGTATAACTGAATCACTTTGCTGTACACCTGAAACTAACACAACATTGTAAATCAACTTACACATCAATATAAAATAAAAACTAAATAATAATAATTAACACGGGAAACACTTAGAACAGTACCTGACACCTGGTAAGGAATAAATTTAAGTTGCTGGTACTAATTTTCTCTTTGGGAGAACTGGAAACAGGATACATTTCAGAAGTAGGCAGCGTTTACAGGAAATTTTACAAGCAACTATTCAGACATCTGTCTGGGATTTTCCCATTCATTATTCATTTACTCAGCAAAGCATGTACTGAGTGCCTAGTCATTGTATATAACTATTCCGATTATTTGAGGTTAGTTGTCATGTAATCAATATAACTTAATTCCATCAACATATGATCCATACATTTCTATTGTTGCATCTAATTTAATTTCTTTAGCCAGTCTTAACTGAATCAAACAAACCATAGAGTAAAAAGTTACGAAAAAAAGAAAAAATATCTGAGCCTGCCCAAATTGCAAGGGAGAAAGCCCTCTTGGGCTGAATAAAAAGGATGTCTGGCCGCCTCCGCACACTTCCTTAAATCAACTTCAGTGAAGCCTTGATTACAATGCTAATGAACCCGGAGGAATATTTGCAGAATAAAAGCAATTAGACCAATTATGAGGGTAATTTACTAACAAAGCACAGTGTGATCCCATCCAGCAGACAGGCCAGAACCCAAGGCAAAGGGCTGTCTTTTCTCTTGGTTTTGAAATCACGTGTGGATTTCCCTCTCAAGGATGCCACTGCCGGACTGGGGGCTCTCAGAACAGTGGCCAGAGTGTCGAATGGAGCCCCAGGATGTGGGAGAATTAGCCATAAATTCCGCGGACACACGCAGAGGGTGGAGCCTGTGCAGAATCTAAAACTGATGGTTCTGAAAAGATAACTAGATGTTATGTGCAGGTTTCCTACGACCACTGGGACAAATGACCACCAACCAGGAGCCTGACCTGAGTCTCACGGGGCTAAGACCAAGGTGTGGGCAGGGCTGGTTCCTTCTGAGGAATCCAGGGAACAATCCATTCCTCCTGTCCTCCAGCATCCAGATGTGCCCACATTCCCTGGCTGGTGGGCCCCTCCTTAACGGCAAATTCAGCCACAGGGCATCACTCGGATGGTTACAATGTATCACAATGTTTTCCTCTAGCTTACAACATCCACTTCAAAAAGCTCTACGTTTAAAAGTATTTACTCAATGAGTTTCCTGTCATCCTTTTTTCTTTTTATTTTTTTATTGATATATATTTTTTTGGCCACGCCCTGCAGATTGTGGGATTTTAGTTCCCCAGCCAGGGGTTGAATCCAGACCCACCGCAGTGAAAGCACTAAGTCCTGGCCACTGGACCACCAGGGAATTCCCCCTTTTTCGTTTTAATACATCCATAAAACATGGTGGGATTTCTTTAGGCACCAAACCTCCTCAACATGTGAAATGATTATTTTAAACATAATTGTTGTGAGTAATTTCTA
Source organism: Delphinapterus leucas (assembly GCF_059928025.1). Taxonomy (NCBI): domain Eukaryota; kingdom Metazoa; phylum Chordata; class Mammalia; order Artiodactyla; family Monodontidae; genus Delphinapterus; species Delphinapterus leucas. The sequence continues at coordinate 133,007,945 of NC_143150.1, read as the reverse complement.
ACAATTATTTAACACATATACTGGTGTGTTTCTATGATGCTTTGTCACTTGGAAATTTTTTTGAAAGGTGTTCCATTTATTTTTTTAATCAAACAATAAAACACTTTATGAATTAAATGTCTTAGTCTCTTCGGCCCCTAAAACAAATTCGTACAAATTGGGAGGCTTATAAACAACAGACATTTATTTCTCACAGTTCTGAAGGCTAGTGTCTCTTCCTTTTCTTCTAAGGATGCTAATGCCATCATGGGGGTCCCACCCTCTTGACCTCATCCAAACCTGCCCAAGGGCCCATCTCCTAACACATCCCACTGGGGGTCAGGGCTTCAGCATATGAATTGGCGGGGGCGGGAGAATGGCAGGAAACACATTCAGTCCATAACAGGTGTGTCCTTATCCTGACCCAACTCCTAATCCAATGAGAGTCTACAAAAGGTAGGCTCTTAAGAAGCGAACAGGCAGGAAAAATCAAACAGTCCAATTCACAAAGCCAACTCTCCGAGTTAAAATAATATCAACAGTATGGAGGTTCTTTAAAAAACTGAAAATAAAGCTACGCTGTGATCCAGCAATCCCACTCCTGGCCATATACCTGGAGAAAACTAACTCAAAAAGACACATGCACCCCAATGTTCACTGCAGCACTATTTACAATCGCCAGGACATGGAAGCAACCCAAGTGTCCACCAACAGACGAATGGATAAAGAAGATGTGGTACATGTATACAATGGAATATTAGCCCTAAAAAGAGAATGAAATAATACCATTTGCAGCCATACTAAGTGAAATAAGCCAGAGAAAAATAAATACCATATGATATCACTTGTATGTGGAATCTAATAAAAAAAAAATGACACAGATGAACTTGTTTACAAAACAGAAACAGACTCAGACATAGAAAACAAACCCGTGGTTACCAAAGGGGAAAAGGAGGTGGGGGGAGGGATAAATCGGGAGATTGGGGTTGACATATACACACTACTATATATAAAATAGATAACTAAGAAGGACCTACTGTAGAGCGCACGGAACTCTACTCAGTACTCTGTAATGACCTATATGGGAAAAGATTCTGAAAAAGAATATATACATATGTATAACTATCACTTTGCTGTACACCTGAAACTAACGTTGTAAATCAGATATTCTTCAATTAAAAAAACAAATAAGATAAAATAAGGATCTCACAGCGAGAACACAGAAGTCTCGCAGGCATGAATGACCAAACCTCCCACCACATTCACCTGAAATCACCTTGCGTGGTTTTGTGCCCAGGCAGCTGTAACCTACTGGGGTAAGCAAGATGCTAGAAGGGAATTCAACACAGATTAACCATTCTTGTTTTGGAAATTCATCAAGATACACAGAGGCCACCCAGCAGGCAGGACAGCTGGATGGACGTAGGTGGATTTCTGTGTCACGGGGAAAAATGAGTGAAAACCTTGCTTTCAAAACCACCTGCCACTGAGGAACCAAGATGGACTGCAAGTAAAAGTAGTCACCCCTGGCTGCCAAGGATGGGACGTCAAGAGTGTTGACATCTAGGGACTTCCCTGGCAGTCCAGTGGTTGAGACTTCGCCTTCTAACGCAGAGGGTGCAGGTTCGATCCCTGGTCAGGGAGCTAAGATCCCACACGCCTCACGGCCAAAAAACCAAAACATGGAACAGAAGCAATGTTGTAACAAATTCAATAAAGACTTTAAAACTGGTCTACATCAAAAACCTCTTAAAACAAAAAAGTGTTGAAATCTCGGGCTCTCCTTCCGAGGCTCTGTGAGCACTTCAGATCTTAACAGAGCCCACTGTTTATCTAAGGAACAGGCCCACTTCATGCCAACATCCTCAATACTAGTATTTATCTTGAAACCCACTGGCATCAGATGCCAAGTAGGTAGCTAGAAGCATGCCCTTGTACGGGATTTTCTCAATATTTTAAATAATAAAAGTCAGGTGGTTACCCACCAAATGTAGGGGGAAACAATCAATGAAAAGTCATAGGAAAACGCACAGGGTTTGGAGGGCACAGTCTGACCCTGAGAGGTTTCCCAGTTACCTGGAAGACTTATTGGTAAATCAGTGAATTGTGATAAACGTCGTCGACTTCCTCTTGCTTGGGTGCTTTTATTTAATGACATAACTGGAGGGGACGATCTTGAACGTTCACAGTTGTGGGGGACAGAGGGAGGCACCTGGATGTTCTACCTGCGCCCAACCCGATTAAAGGTGTCCACTCGTGGACGGTTCCAAAGGTAATCTTGGGTGGTCATGCCGTCCAGTCGGGTGCGTGGCCCCCAACACCATGAAAAGGACCTGAAATTAGCACACTAGCTCGTGGCTGCTCCCGCTCACAGGACGTCAGCCCACGTCCTCACGTTCACACACTTAGAACATAAGGTGGTTCAGTGATGCGCCCTGTAATCCCCAAATCACCCTGTGTCTTCACCATTCTTGGCCTCAAATGTCTGCTCAGGAAGCCTCACCTGAACCACCACCCTCTTCCTTCAACTTCTCTTTACAAACCTGGGAAAGCTAAGTATCTGAAGTTCTCGAACAAAGCAACCTAAGTGCCCATCAACAGATGAACGGATAAAGAAGATGTGGTGCATACATACAATGGAATATTACTCGGCCATAAAAAAGAAGGAAATTATGCCACCTGCAGCAACGTGGATGGACCTAGAGATGATCATACTGAGTGAAGTCAGACAGAGAAAGACCAACATCATATATCACTTATGTGCGGAATCTAAAGAAAATGATACGAATGAACTTATTTACAAAACAGACACAGAAAACTTATGGTTACCAAAGGGAAAAGGTCTGTGGGGAGGGATGAATCGGGAGTTTGGGATTGACACATACACACTACGACATTTAAAATAGATAAACAACAAGGACATACTGTATAGCACAGAGATATCTGCTAAATGTTCTGTAATAACCTAAATGGGAAAAGAATTTGAAAAATAGATACATGTATATGTATAACTGAATCACTTTGCTGTACACCTGAAACTAACATTGTAAACCAAGTCTACTCCAATATGAAATTTTTAAAAACATGTTACAATAAAAGATATGCAGAATAATCTTTGTCTCCATATTTGTGTCTATAAATACATATCTACTTATACTATGTATAGGTATATTTTATATACCTCTTTATATTTAATAGATACCTATTTATTTTTAATAGATATCTATTATCTATAAATAAACAGATATAAGTAAAAGGATAAATACACAGATATGTACACACAGAGACTCACACACACACACTTTTATTAAAGTGAACTTCCAGGGACTTCTCTGGCAGTCCAATGGTTAAGACTTCACCTTCCAATGCAGGGAGTGCGGGTCCAATCCCTGGTCAGGGAACTAAGATCCCACACGCCACATGGCCAAAAAACCAAAACCCATAAAACAGAAGCAATTTTTTTTCTTTTCTTTTTTCGGTACACAGGCCTCTCACTGCTGTGGCCTCTCCCATTGCGGAGCACAGGCTCCGGACGCGCAGGCTCAGCGGCCACGGCTCACGGGCCCAGCCACTCCGCGGCATGTGGGATCTTCCCGGACCGGGGCACGAACCCGTGTCCCCTGCATCGGCAGGCGGACTCTCAACCACTGCGCCACCAGGGAAGCCCCAGAAGCAATACTATAACAAATTCAATAAAGACTTAAAAAAAAATGGTCCACATCAAAAAAATCTTAATAAAGTGAATTTCCAAATTTATCCTTTAGAACATCTAAAAGGAAAATGAATTCACCAGTAATTCAAATTAAGTGTGTAATTTAAAAATATATACCATCTGAATGATCTGAATATCTCAGATCACTGGCTGAGGTAAGGGGAGGGAAGTGAGGGAGGGAATTATTTGCCTCTTCCTCTTATAAGTGCACTAATGCCATCATGGGGGCCCCACCTCCTGGACCTCTTTTAGGCTTCTTAGGAAAGCCTAAAAAAATGGTTTTCCTGGGCTTCCCTGGTCTACAAGTCAATTGTTTCAGCCTCTGGAAACTCATACACCCTGTAAGGAATGAAATATGACCACATGAGGCATTCCTCCCTATGTTTCTAAGAACATCTGCTGATTTCCACAAAATGGGAATAAACACACTACCAGAAACACATGCGTCTGGCTTTTACATGTATTGTTTCAGCCCCCCAAACTGAGGTGTTATGCACAAGAAGGATTAAACTAGAGTCAAGGGAAGCGTGATTAGGGCTTGGGATACCAGCCACGAGATGCTACAGCCGGGCATGAATTCTCGTATTCCTGAGACCATGATGGGCACTAGTAGTCAACTAGGTCAGAGTGAGCATTCGAAAGACAATCTGATGTATGTGTCTGCTTCAGCGCCTTCGGTTCTGTGTCCTCCCATGGCCCGAAATCAGCACCGACCCCAGACAGAGGTGACCATGACGGAGAGAACAGTAAATAAAGCCCCAGCCCGGAATGAAGCCACAGAGGGAGGGGAAGCAGGTACTGGTGGATACTGCCATCCAGCGGAGGGCGGTCAGCCACGAAGCCACAGCACAAACACCCAAGCCGGGGAGAGGGGGCGGAGGGGGGGGGTCTCGCCAAAGGATAAGGAGTGATCCCAGGAGGCAGCCTGCTCCGGCTTCCTCCTAACTTCTGGGCCGGCTTAACGGCCCTGCCAACTCACGGTGTAACCGAGCAGGACTCTATGCGGCCTCACGGGGTAGACACGCCCCCGCCGCATGTTCTCCACCTGCCTCTTATTGGTAGAAAACCTGTAGCCTCACCGGATTTCCCCGAGCTCCGAAAAACAAATTTAATAAGAGAAGTGAGAAAATGCAGAGACAAACGAAAACAGTCACGCAAGACAAGAATAAGAATAGTTTAGCCATTAAACAGCGTCAAGGGCTTTCAGTTCCTCCCTAAGGGCTACAGATCATATTCTGAGCCACGTCCTTTGCGTTGCTTTGCTGAGGCTGAAAGCCCCGCCAGGTGGGAGAAGTTACCTGCGTGCCGCCCACCAGCACGGAGACCCCAGGTGGTTGCAATCAGAAGGTTAACGACTCGGACTCCTGGTCCCCCACCAACCAAGCCGAAGAAGGTCCACGAGCTGATCTTGCACCCGAAACCCTCTCCCTCACCCTGGTTTAAAAACCTTTCCCTGAAGGCCCTCGGGGAGTTCGCGTCTTCAGCGCGAGCCGCCCTTCTCTGGACTTGGCCGCACGTGGGGCGTCCTGCAGACAAACGCTGCTCTTTCCTTCACCACAACCCGCGGTCAGGAGCTGGGCTTCGCTGAGCACGGGACTCGGGTTCGCTTTGGTAACAATTATGTGCAAGCACCGCCCTCGACGCGGCTAGCGAACAGGCTTGGGTAGCTGGGCATCCTCTGAATTTCCGCGTGTACCCCGGTGGGGCACAGACCCTGCCCTCAGGGGACTTACACAGGAGAAGCCACGTGGACATAACACACGAAACGCGGTAGAGTCTTCTCCGTGTTAAATGCATCTGCAGAGAAGGTCTGGGGTGACCAGATTTGGTCTCGGAGAAACTGAGTCATGGAGAATCGTCTATTAGTTATTTGCTGGGTAACACTGCCAGGGGGCTGAGGCTCTGACGGGGAATTTCAAGCATGGAAGACAAGGGTAGTGCCCTGCTTCAAAGCCAGATTTTCACCAGATACTCAACCAGAATGGATTTACGGTGGGGGGAGGGTCAGGAAGGGCAGATGGGACCAATCGTTTGGGAAATGTTTAACACACGCAGCCAAAGGCCCCATATAAGATTATGATACAGGCACCAGGGAAGTGTGAAGTCCAGCTGCTCTGCTGGGATTATACACTCACTGTCTTGGTAAAATTTCAGGCTTCAATCAGTTACCTTTAGGTTTCTAAAAGCTACAGGGTTTTCTAATTGAACTATAGTTGCTGTATAGTCTATTAGCTTCAGGTGAACTCGATTCAGTATTTTTACAGATTTCCAAAAACAGCACAAATGGCAAAGTGAGCTAAAAACATCACAATTTCCCCTCAAACTGATACATCTACAGACATACATTCCAGTAATTAAAAAATGCATCTTCATTTCCAGATGGTATTTAGCCCGGATTCCCCACCTTGCTTTGACAATGGTCCAACTCATTAAGAATTCAGCCCATTTCTCTCCCACGGCTGTCTGACCAAGTCCATGGGTGACCACAGCCTGGGCTGGATGGAAAAGATGGGGCACAAAACAATGATAGGCAGGTGGGGTGCAGGAGTCTTTGGGGTTGTCATATTCCATCCAGCTCCACCACATGCAAGTTTAGCAACAATTCGTGGAGACTGCTGTTGGAGTCTTAATTGTTCTTTCTTTTCCCCCGGGTGACCCTATTTGAACTAGGGAGAGTGTAAGCCTCCCTTCCCTCAGTGAGGCTGAACGGGATTGAACGTGCCTCTGCGGAAAGCACGTGGAAATCCAGCCCAGGCTGCACACCTACAGGCACCCGCACTCTTACCTTTGCATCCCACTGATGGTACAGGATCCTACTCAACAGCATCGTGAAAAATGGCGCCAGCGCCTTGTCATCCCTCCTGGACACACGTCTCAGACCTCTCACCCGGCCGGTGGGGCTGGTGGTGGGCACACTGACCGAGATGCAGTATCTTTAGGTGACTCAGCATGTGACAAGCGCCCCCAACACTTGTCACCGAGCAAAGGCTCACCACCCGACGTGCATAGAAGCCAACGCTATGGCACTAGCCTTCCCAGAAGACGAAGAGCTTCACCGTCAGGTCAACCAGCAGCAGGTCTCCACTCGCAAATGCGTCTCCACAATTCAGCGTCCGGAGTGAACTTTAAGGGGTCAGGGAGTTTCAAGCTTGGAAGCTGATTGGCTAGTCTCCAATCAGGCCATATGAGCTACTCCTGCAGCTGGAGGCCAGATTTTCCTTATTGAAGGAGTTCTCTCTTCGTAAAGGGCTCCAGTGGTAACATTTCTAGTCCTTAAGTTGTGTAGACTGAAGATTCTTGGTTCCGAGGTCACCCTAGAAACATGGGTTCCCGTCTTGACTATGTGCAGTGCTGTCTCTGTAAAATAACTCGGGTATTGATGAATCAACAGCCTATTAAATGAGGCGAAACCAGGTGAAGCTGGTGCTGTTTCAATTTGATTAATCAACAACCTATTTAAGGAGGCAAAGCCAGTTTAAGCTGGTCCATGATTTCCGTGCTGTTGCAAACTGATTCCTGAAACCATGTCTGATGTGTCACGGGACATGCAAATAAACAGTCATCTTACTTTTTGCAACATTGTGCTTGAATATCGGGCATAGCGCACGTGCAAAGAAAACGGTTCTTGAATTCTTTCCTTCTTCCAGAAATGAGACCCAGGCTCTTGTTAACCCAGAGAGATGATGACGAAATTGCAAACAATCTCAGTGTTTTCCCTGAGCGCCTCTCTGTGGGGCCAGCGATAGAATCATTGGAGGAACTTCTTAAAAACACTGTCGACCTGATATCTACCCAGGTCACTCTCAGAGGACGGGGCCCAGGAATGTGTGTTTTTATGGGCTGTCTGGACTGAACTGGATGCACAGCCAGGTTGAGGAAGCACGTGTTGATTAGGGAGGACAGAAGATCTGGGTATAAAAGCCCACTCCCTTATTCACCATCACAGGCGCCCCAGAGTTCCCACGGTTGATCAAGTGGGATATTAACAGGGCCTTTCTCTCAGCATGTGCAGAGAACTGAGTGAGAAGACAGATCTGAAAGCCCCTGATTCCCTGCCTCCCGCTAACAAACCAGAGCCTGCTCTGTAGATGGAAGGTCATCGGAGGACGATGGAGGGTAAGCATTTCAGACCAGTGAGTCTAAACAGCCAACATCAAAGATCATACACGGTGTGTCTGGGAGAGCAACGCAGTGGATTCCCCCCGAGAACACAGAGAAATGGCGAGCACTCACTGGATGTCGTTCACTTAACATTACTGCCCTGAACACGGACGCAGCCAAGCCATGCAGTTTGATGAGCCACTGAGTACGTACACCCGTATTAGTCTCCCCATCACACATGACCACACACCACATGGCTGAAACCAACAGAAAAGTATCTTCTCTCAGTTCTGGAGACCAGACGTCTCAGATTAAGGTGTGGGCAGGGCTGGCTCCTTCCAGAGGCTCCAGGGGAGAATCTGTTGTAGGTTTCTCTCCAGAATCCGGGGGCTGCTGGCCATCCTTGCTGGTCCTTGGCTTGTAGACACATCTCTCCAATCTCTGCTCCATTGTCACATGGCTTCTCCTCTCAGTGTCTCTGTGTCTTTTCTTATAAGGACACCGGTTATACTGGATTAAAGACCCACCCTCAGAAGCAACCTAAGTGTTCATCAACAGAGGAATAAAGAAGATGTGGTCCATTTATACAATGGAAAACTACTCAGCCCTTAAAAAGAATGAAATAATGCCATTTGCAGCCACATGGATGGACCTTGAGGGTATTATGCTAAATGAAGTAAGTCAGAGAGAGAAAGACAAATGCTGTATGATCTCACTTATATGTGGAATCTAAAAAATACAACCAAGTAGTGAATACTGTATAACAAAACAGAAGCAGGCTCACAGATAGAGAACAAGTGGTTTCCAGTGGGGGGGGAAGGGCAAGATAAGGGTAGGTGATTAAGAGGTACAGACTACTATGTATAAATAAGCTACAGGAACATATTGCCCCCAATGGCATTATTTCATTCTTTTTCATGGCTGAGCCGTATTCCATTGTATATATGTACCACTTCTTGTTTATCCATTCCTCTGTTGATGGACATTTAGGTGGCTTCCATGTCTTGGCTATTGTAAACAGTGCTATGAACTTTGGGGTGCATGAATCTTTTCGAATTAATTTTGTCTGGATATATGCCCAGGAGTGGGATTGCTGGATCATATGGTAGCTCTATTTTTAGTTTTTTAAGGACCCTCCATCCTGTTCTCCATAGTGGCTGCAGCAACTTACATTCCCTCCGACAGTGCAGGAGGGTTCCCGTTTTTCCACACCCTCCCCAACATCTGTTATCTGTGTTCTTTTTAATGACGGCCTCCTGACCGCTGTGAGGTGATGTCTCACTGTGCTTTTGATCTGCATTTCCCTGATGACTAGCAACGCTGCACACCTTTTCCTGTACCTGTTGGCTGGCTTGGAGAACCAATTCTAAAGCTTTTTCCTAGGGCCGGTTTAGCAATAAGCTAGGATACTCTGCTCCACGTGGCATCTTCTAACCAAGAAGCCAAAAATGGTGTTCCACGAGAAGAGCAGCTGGTTCAGCTCACAACTTAGTATCCGCACAAGCACTCTGCTTTACAGTATCATATTTTGTTAATGTAGCAGAAGTGCTTTATTTCAAAAAATTATTTAATGCTATAGCTTTTTAAAAATTATTTAATCCATTGGCTTTTAAAAATTGTTTTAATTTTTAAATTTAGATTTTTTGCTATCCTTTCTGGTTTTCTTTATTGAGATATAATTCACATATGGTAAAATTCACCCTTCTAAGCATACAATTCAGTAGTTTTGGGTGTATGTATGAGTAGCCCCCGCTCGCTGCAACTAGAGAAAGCCCGCACGCAGCAACAAAGACCCAATGCAGCCAAACATAAATAAATAAATTTATAAAAAAAAAAGCTGGATGGAAACAGGGAAATGGAGCTTTGACATATATTTTTCCAAGGAGAATATATTCAGAAATGACTGCCATACCTAAAAGAATACTAAGGAGGATAAAAACCATGAACAATCAACTGACGATTAGTTTTCAATCATGAGATGTAGGGATCTCACAAAAAAGGATGACCCTAATAAAGGATGGAACGTGGTGAGTTTGGCTTTGCCACTCCGGGAGCACAGACTACTCTCATTGTCCTCTGTGATGGTCCTCCTTCCCCATAATCTATAAATAACCCATGAAAGACCAAATCAGGGGAAGACAAAAGCACAGACCCATGAAAAGCAAATCAAGTCAGATGAACAGAATGGCCTGTCATAGAAACGTCCAATTAGTAGGAAAAACTAAGGTATCAGGAGTCATTTCACTGGGATTTTGGTGACGCCTTTAATACCGGCTATAAAATTGAGGTCCATGATAAATTCAGGTTCACTGGGGAAAGCACATGAGGACCAGTGCACCCCCAATGGAGAAGGGGACATAGTCACAGGGAAAAGAGGGGCCTACATACATACACGGGGTGTGGTTGTATCTAGTTGTGTTAAATTGTCCCTTTATGTGCTATAGGCTGAACTGTCCCCTCCAAATTCACGTGTTGAAGTCCTAGCCCCCAGGACCTCAGAATGTGACAGTATTTGGAGATGAGGTCTTCAAAGAGCGGATGAAGGTAAATGAGGTCATTAGGGTGGGTCCTGATCCCAAAGGACAGGTTTCCTTATAAGAACAGATCAGGACACAGACACGCAGAGAGGGATGACCCTGTGATGACACAGGGAGGAGAGGCCGGCTACAAGCCCAAGAGAAAGACCTCGGGAGCGACCAGCCCTGCTGAGCTTTGGATCTCAGATTCCAGCCTCCGGGACTGGGAGAGACACATGCCTGCTGTTTATAAGCGCCCCCAGTCTGGGACATTTTACGGCAGCCCGAGCAAACAGATACATCACGATTTTACAAACGCCTTTAAAAATTATAGCAGTCAGCACACCTGCAGGTCCCATGTAGCAATTTGTGGAATACACCAGCAAACTCCATTTTAGGGTCAATAAAAAACAAAGTGCGATTTAACTGTGAAAAATTGAGTTATGGGATAAAGTTTTAAAGCCCCGTGAAGACACGATAGAATACATTTGCACAGGTACATGCCCTGCAAGCAATCCCATGCTAAGGTCACATTTTTGTGATTTGTATTTGAATCAAAAAGCATTCGTATCCATTGGCCCCAAAATGTCCATACGAATGTTCACAGCTTGCAACATCACTAACCGAACACCACATGGCAAACTCGGTGGGAAAGGACGACGCAAACCAGCCGTGACCTATAACCAGGAGGTGAGAATAAGCACGGTGGCATCCACAACCGGCTGTATACAATCACCACACTGACATCCAGAACCGACTGTATACAATACCCATGATGCCCCTTCCTGAAATTGTGGGAACTGCAGTTGAGATGGGCTGGGAGCTGGGACCCTTTGCTGCAGGGCTTGCACCTGGACACACCTCTCCTCTAGCAGCAAAATACAAAGAAACTATAAGGGACTAAAAATAACCGCACACAGCTGTGGAAAATTACAAACAATAAGATACAAAAAGACCAAACCCCAACTGCCATTTCTGAGGTGTTGGAGCAAAAGCAGGGTCCTGCGCACGATTCCTGCGCACGGCACCACCGAGGGGTGGGCAGACCCCCTAAGCCATCCCTCCATCGCAACCCACCCAATTACTCCCACCCTCAGCGCATTAAGGAACCAGCTCAGGGAATGAGCAAAGCCCTGTTACTTGTTTTCACTCCCTCCCGCTGCAGGGCAAGTCCCAATACAGCCTCGCCTGAATTCCTCATCTGGCTTCTAATCAATTTCTATTGATTAGAGAGACCAAGGACCCAGGCGGGGAACACAGTGACCTGCTTCCCTGAGGGCACAGCTGAAGGTCAGGACCGTTGCCAGCTACCTCTGCAGCCGAGTTCTCCTAAAATAAAGAATCACCATCATTCGTGAAGACTCTCGGCAGATGCTCATTTGGCTTGTGTACTGTGTGTTACTAACATGATGTGTAAACAACCGTTTACTCCTACGCGGAAACCACCGATGCCTGCGCAGCTGGCATTGTATTTACTTGCAAGACACAAACTTATGCACACAATTTCGGATGACTCATGAGACTTCGGAGTCCCTGTCATGAGCCCATGATGGCAGAATGAAATCATCTTCTTTTTTGAAACCTATTTTTCTCTTTTTTTCTTTTCTTTTTTTTTTGGCCGTGGCTTGCAGGATCTTAGTTCCCCGACCAGGGATCAAACCCCTGCCCCCTGCAGTGGAACCGTGCAGTCCTAACCACTGGACGGCTGGAGAACTCCCCCCCTTAAACATATTTCTTGAACAAGGAGCTCTGCAGGTGGAGAGCTGAGAACTGACCTTTGGCCAAGAGAAACCCACAACCCTTTTATACCCAGGGAAGAATAAAGAGTATCCTTACCGTGGACATGAAGAACTCTGCAGAATGTTTCCTATCGACCTCAGTCAGCATCCTTGCTAACTCTGAGGGACGCTCCACGCCCAGAAACAAAGCGGCCTTGTGTCTGCAGAGGGCACCGAACCCTGAAGAAGGGTTTGTTACGTGGCGTCTACAAGCCCTGCCTGGTGGGTTTTGATGACTTTTTTCCTTCCTAGTTCCTTCTGCTCAGTTATATCTCTTATAAAACAAAACATAAGTGTGTTCCACTGTAACAAACCCTTGTGTCATATTATAGCTCCCTTAGCCTATGTCACATTAACTGTGTAACTTATTCCCGTCTTGATTTTAAAATCTCGCTAAATAAAACTATCGCTTTTGTTGTCGTGCCAGGCAAAAAAGGAGTGATGTTTTGGTTAATAATTGGGCAAATAGGGGAAGGATTCAACTGGCCACTCTGGGGAACATTATAATGGTGATTAACGCTTCTTCTGTAGCAGGGAAATGAACTCATGAGGCGTTTTTAAGCCAAATGCCATTTCGCCTCTGCTGACAAAGCGTACTGAACACAGGAGTGGCATTTACCTGAACGGAAATGAGAGGCAGCTAATCCACCCCTCGATGTTTTCACCCACGTAACACAAAAACAGAAGCCAGGGAAATCGAAGACGCAGCCATGGAAGGAGGAAGACCCTGATGTGAGGCAGGGGATACAACTGCAAGAAGAAACAAATCAAGGATGAAACGGACGGACTCCAGGGTACCGATAAAAAAAAAAAAAAGATGGGGGGTGGTGGGAGCTGACAAAAAGGAACAGAGACCAGTCTCTACGAAGAAAAAACGGGAAAAAAATTAAACTCTATTGATAAAAAAGAAAAGTCCCCTTTTTCTTCATGGGATAAAAGATACCTTCTCTCTGGGAGCGTTGGCTGGGGAAGCAGCTAATGTTTCCCGAGTATGAGAACATGAATATTCAACTTATGGACGCTGTGACAGACCGGGGATGGACCCCTCCCCCCACGTCCCCTGCCTCTTGTTTCTAAGAAAAGTTTTAGCCTCCTAGGCCTTCCCGGATCTCCAGAGAGCAAATTTAATCAGAGAAGTGAGAAAATATACAAACAAAGGAACACAGTCACGCAAGACAGTAATAGTTTAGCCATTAAACAGAGTCAAGGACTTTCAGTGCCTCTCTAAGGGCTACAGATCAGATTCTGAGTCACGTCCTTTGCGTTGCTTTGCAGAGACTGAAAGCCTCACCAGGTGCGAGAAGTTACCTGCACGCCGCCCACCAGCACGGAGACCCCAGGTGGCTGCAATCAGAAGGTTGACGACGCCGACTCCTGGTCCCCCACCAACCAAGCCGAAGAAGGTCCACGAGGTGATCTCGCAACCGAAACCCTCTCCCTCACCCTAGTTTAAAACCCTTTCCCTGAAGGCCCTCGGGGAGTTCACGTCTTCAGTGCGAGCCTCCCTTCTCTAGACTTGGCCGCACGTGGGGCGTCCTGCAGACAAACGCTGCTCTTTCCTTCACCACAACCCGGGGTCAGGAGCTGGGCTTCGCTGAGCAAGGGACTCGGGTTCGCTTTGGTAACGATTTTGTGCAAGCACCGCCCCCGACGCGGCTAGCGAACAGGCTTGGGTAGCTGGGCATCCTCTGATTTCCCCGTGTACCCCAGTGGGGCACAGACCCTGCCCTCAGGGGACTTACACAGGAGAAGCACGTGGACATAAAACACTTAACGCGGTAGAGTCTTCTCTGGGTGAAATGCATCTGCAGAGAAGGTCTGGGGTGACCAGATTTGGTCTCGGAGAAACTGAGTCATGGAGAATCGTCTATTAGTTATTTGCTGGGTAACACTGCCGGGGGGCTGAGGCTCTGACGGGGAATTTGAAGCATGGAAGACAAGGGTAGTGCCCTGCTTCAAAGCCAGATTTTCACCAGATACTCAACCAGAATGGATTTACGGTGGGGGGAGGGTCAGGAAGGGCAGATGGGACCAATCGTTTGGGAAATGTTTAACACACGCAGCCAAAGGCCCCATATAAGATTATGATACAGGCACCAGGGAAGTGTGAAGTCCAGCTGCTCTGCTGGGATTATACACTCACTGTCTTGGTAAAGTTTCAGGCTTCAATCAGTTACCTTTAGGTTTCTAAAAGCTACAGGGTTTTCTAATTGAACTATAGTTGCTGTATAGTCTATTAGCTTCAGGTGAACTCGATTCAGTATTTTTACAGATTTCCAAATATAGCACAAATAGTAAAGTGAACTAAAAACATCACAATTTCCCCTCAAACTGATACATCTACAGACATACAATTCCAGTAATTAGAAAAATGCATCTTCATTTCCAGATGGTATTTAGCCTAGATTCCCCACCTTGCTTTGACAATGGTCCAACTCATTAAGAATTCAGCCCATTTCTCTCCCACGGCTGTCTGACCAAGTCCATGGGTGACCACAGCCTGGGCTGGATGGAAAAGATGGGGCACAAAACAATGATGGGCAGGTGGGGTGCAGGAGTCTTTGGGGTTGTCATATTCCATCCAGCTCCACCACATGCAAGTTTAGCAACAATTCGTGGAAACTGCTGTTGGAGTCTTAATTGTTCTTTCTTTTCCCCCGGGTGACCCTATTTGAACTAGGGGGAGTGTAAGCCTCCCTCCCCGCCGTGAGGCTGAATGGGATTGAATGTGCCTCTGTGGAAAGCACGTGGAAATCCAGCCCAGGCTGCACACCTACAGGCACCCGCACTCTTACCTTTGCATCCCACTGATGGTACAGGATCCTACTCAACAGCATCGTGAAAAATGGCGCCAGCGCCTTGTCATCCCTCCTGGACACACGTCTCAGACCTCTCACCCGGCCGGTGGGGCTGGTGGTGGGCACACTGACCGAGATGCAGTATCTTTAGGTGACTCAGCATGTGACAAGCGCCCCCAACACTTGTCACCGAGCAAAGGCTCACCACCCGACGTGCATAGAAGCCAACGCTATGGCACTAGCCTTCCCAGAAGACGAAGAGCTTCACCGTCAGGTCAACCAGCAGCAGGTCTTCACTCGCAAATGTATCTCCACGATTCAGCGTCCGGAGTGCACTTTAAGGGGTCAGGGAGTTTCAAGCTTGGAAGCTGATTGGCTAGTCTCCAATCAGGCCATATAAGCTACTCCTGCAGCTGGAGGCCAGATTTTCCTTATTGAAGGAGTTCTCTCTTCGTAAAGGGCTCCAGTGGTAACATTTCTAGTCCTTAAGTTGTGTAGACTGAAGATTTTTGGTTCCGAGGTCACCCTAGAAACATGGGTTCCCGTCTTGAGTATGTGCAGTGCTGTCTCTGTAAAATAACTCGGGTATTGATGAATCAACGACCTATTAAATGAGGCGAAACCAGGTGAAGCTGGTGCTGTTTCAATTTGATTAATCAACAACCTATTTAAGGAGGCAAAGCCAGTTTAAGCTGGTCCATGATTTCCGTGCTGTTGCAAACTGATTCCTGAAACCATGTCTGATGTGTCACGGGACATGCAAATAAACAGTCATCTTACTTTTTACAACATTGTGCTTGAATATCGGGCATAGTGCACGTGCAAAGAAAACGGTTCTTGAATTCTTTCCTTCTTCCAGAAATGAGACCCAGGCTCTTGTTAATCCAGAGAGGTGATGACGAAATTGCAAACAATCTCAGTGTTTTCCCTGAGCGCCTCTCTGTGGGACCAGCGATAGAATCATTGGAGGAACTTCTTAAAAATACTGTCGACCTGATATCTACCCAGGTCACTCTCAGAGGACAGGGCCCAGGAATGTGTGTTTTTATGGGCTGTCTGGACTGAACTGGATGCACAGCCAGGTTGAGGAAGCACGTGTTGATTAGGGAGGACAGAAGATCTGGGTATAAAAGCCCACTCCCTTATTCACCACCACAGGCGCCCCAGAGTTCCCACGGTTGATCAAGTGGGATATTAACAGGGCCTTTCTCTCAGCATGTGCAGAGAACTGAGTGAGAAGACAGATCTGAAAGCCCCTGATCCCCTGCCTCCCGCTAACAAACCAGAGCCTGCTCTGTAGATGGAAGGTCATCGGAGGACGATAGAGGGTAAGCATTTCAGACCAGTGAGTCTAAACAGCCAACATCAAAGACCATACACGGTGTGTCTGGGAGGGCAATGCAGTGGATTCCCCCCGAGAACACAGAGAAATGGCGAGCTCTCACTGGATGTCGTTCACTTAACATTACTGCCCTGAACACCGACGCGGCCAAGCCATGCAGTTTGATGAGCCACTGAGTACGTACACCTGTATTAGTCTCCCCATCACACATGACCACACACCAGATGGCTGAAACCAACAGAAAAGTACCTTCTCTCAGTTCTGGAGACCAGACGTCTCAGATTAAGGTGTGGGCAGGGCTGGCTCCTTCCAGAGGCTCCAGGGGAGAATCTGTTGTAGGTTCCTCTCCAGATTCTGGGGGCTGCCGGCCATCCTTGCTGGTCCTTGGCTTGTAGACACATCTCTCCAATCTCTGCTCCATCGTCACATGGCTTCTCCTCTCAGTGTCTCTCTCTGTGTCTTCTGTTCTTATAATGACACCAGGTATACTGGATTAAAGACCCACCCTCAGAACCCAAATGTCCATCAACAGAGGAATGGATAAAGAAGAGGTGGTGTGTGTGTGTGTGTGTATAAAAAGTTTATTAATTGCGTTCCTTGGCAATAAATAAAATAACGGGAAGAATCCTGCCCTGGATCCGTATTTTGCAATCACAACGTATGAAAACACTCAGTCTGCTACAAGGACCACAGCATTCTGTACTTGGCAGAAAAGACTCTGACCAAACTGAACCCATAGCCCATAGAGTCAAGAGCCATCCCCTTCGGATTATTTGCTTGGGGTAAAGACTGCCTGACACGCCGATTCCGGCATTACAAACCGAGGGACAGTCGTTTTCCTGTTGCATTTTGCATCTGACCTTTCCAGTCTCATTGTTATGTGTTCAGATGATGGGATGGATTTTCAGATATCCTTGGGTCATCAAGTTTCGCTCAACAAAAGTTTCCTGTGCCCTCATCCACTAAGACGTTTCTAAGGAACATGGAACTTGCCTTCCTCATTGGAAAATCCAACAAGCAGCCTGGCAGAAACTAATTAGGATAAACAGGGATGAGTGATTAACATGCGGATAACAGGCGTGAGCTTCTAGACGATGGATTATATCAAGGACTTTTTTTTTTTCCCTGCTGCGTTGGATCTTCGTTGCTGTGCACGGGCTTTCTCTAGTTGCAGGGCTACTCTTTGTTGCGGTGCGCGGGCTTCTCATTGTGGTGGCTTCTCTTGTTGCAGAACACGGGCTCTAAACACACGGGCTTCAGTAGTTGTGGCACAAAGGCTCAGTAGTTGTGGTTCGTGGGCTCTAAAGCGCAGGCTCAGTAGTTGTGCACACGGGCTTAGTTGCTCCGCGGCATGTGGGATCTTCCCGGACCAGGGATTGAACCCATGTCCCCTGCATTGGCAGGCGGATTCTTGACCACTGTGCCACCAGGGAAGTCCCAGTATATCAAGAACGTTTGAGAAGAGCTGCCTGTTCTTCTCCTTGTTTGGGGTCTGCAGTAAATGCTGCACTTTCCTTCACCACAACACTATGTCAGGAGACTGGCTTTATTGCCCATGGGCGAGTGGACCAAAGTTTGGTTCAGTAACAGGAGAATCAGGGGGTGCCCAATTCAGAGCATCTAAAAGCCACAAAAGTAGCAGACAAAGAATGGGTCTGAATGATGGAGGGGCATAACGGGTGAAAGCAAAATCGGCATCAGTGTCTTTCCCCCACGACACTATATGTTCCCTAGAAGTAGAGGGCTGAGTCATGAAACATCTCTGTTATGCCCAGGACAAGCCCCAGCTTTGCAGCTGCCCACAGGCAAGAGGAAGCAACCAAGATGCCAAGCATGATGGGACTTCTGGAAAGTTCCAACCTGACAGGTGCATGATTAGGTTAAGAGCCTGGTTGTGCAAATTTGGAGGGGTGACAGGTGGCTGACACCTGCCCAGCACCATGGACAAGTCAGCTTGATGGAGAAGTGTCACCATGCTTCTGGGATGGCCAAGAGCATCGCCTCTGAGGGCAGAACGTGGACCAGGGGATGCACGAAGAGGTCCTGTGGGCCCTCCCAGACTCAACGGGCTTAATTAAAATATTCAGAAATACAACCCCTGCTCCCTAGAGAAGCATTCTTTGAGTTCCATCAACCACAGTCTCTGTTTGGCTGAGCAAGGAAGCTGAATGCAGGCAGGACCCGAGAGTCTGCAGGCGTGAGGGCTGCCATCAGCCAGGGAAGGCGGGTGGGGAGGAATACGTCGGAAGTGGCCAGCTTCCCTAGGCTCCCGGGAGGAGGTGGCAGCAGGGGAAGAGACTCAGACGAAGGGGCCACACAATAGTCTGTGGACCATTAAGTAGAGCAAGGATGTTTCCACGAAGAGTGGACCTCGTGAATTATCCCGAGAATGTGTCCGTCATTACCTTTGCATGGTATCATGGCAGTCACATCCCGAATTAAAGCATCAGTGAGGAGATGCGTGGACTAGAAATGTGGCTAAACGGCAGTCACATCCCGAATTAAAGCATCAGTGAGGAGATGTGTGGACTAGAAATGTGGCTAACAGATGTGGGCAAAGTTTCTTTCCCTGTCAAACACTTTCCATGAGGGGCGGGAAGGGAGGTCTGACAGGAGGTATTTGCTTATCAGAATTCACGTAATTCAGATTTGGACAAAACAGGACTCAGAAAAAACGAAAGACAAGAGCAACCATCCCCCCCCCACCCCGAATCCCTCTGCAACCTTCAGATTGTTCTTTTCCGAACAGAATAAGGAGAAAATTGATTTTCTCTGGCTTACATTTCCTGGCGGAAGTGTCCTGTCTCAGTGCCCATGTACCCAGTGCAAAAGTTATCTGGGATGCAATTGATTTCATTGAGAAAGGGCTTTCAAAGTAAGTATTTTATGTCATGAAAATTCCAGCCGTAGGAAGAATGGAGAGGTAAGGTTACAACTGCGGTTCTAATATAAGAAAATTAAGAAGTAGTGGGGGAGTTTCTTTTTTTATGTTGTCCTGAAAGATGTATTTTAATCAACGCAAAGATAGCCAGCTACCATGGTGACCAGGAACATGTCTGATTAATGCTCTATGCAAAAGCAAGGCTGAAAAGTGACAAAAGCGATATGAGATAAAATTTCTTACCAGCAACGTCCTTATCGAGGGACAAAGGTATCAATGAAATGAAGACGCACGTGAATTAATTCATTTCTGGGGATATCAGAGGAAAAGACTGTTCTCTCAGTTGAGTAAAAGCTGCAACATTTCAGCTCAGGAGAGAAGATGCAAAAATTGAGGAAATACCGTGTCGTAGGTCAAAGAGACAGCTCAAATTAGCTTCTCCTCACATCCCTTCTGACAATTAAATTAAATATGATACCATCACAGGACACGGTGAATCCACAGAATTAATGAGTCTCTCCTGTAACAGAGCGGAAAAAGCATATCGTAGAGGAGAGACACAAATGAGATAGTACCAGCAGCTAGCTGGTCATCCCCAGGAAGCCCATTAACGCCTCTGGGCATCCCCTCCAAAATTCTGTGACTTTCTGTGAGAGTAACTACAGTGGACAAGAGAGCCGTAATCACCACCACCATCACCACCATCACCATGATCGTTATCAACGCTCATCACCACCATCACTGTCACCATCATTGTCATGACATCTGCCATTCACTGAGATCCCACAAAGTACAAGACGTTCTCCACCCTGCATGCTTCTGGCCAGCACATTTTTTGTGTGTCCACGATGTGCCAGGGACCATGCAGAGGACTAGGAAATTGGTGACACAGTTACACAAACCACAGTACAATGTGTGAGGTGGGCGAGATGGAAGAGGGTCAGGGAGGAAGGAGTGGAGGCACCTGGGTTTAGGACAGCTCCTTCAGGGTCTGCTGTGGAGGCTGAGAAGTGTAGGGTGAGTAGGTCAACAGCAGGAGGAGAGAGCTCATGTTCAAGTCTAGAGCTGGTGGGAGGAAGCATGAAGGGACTCCACCCGTAGGGGTTTAAGCAGGTAAGGCAACAGCTTGGGCAGCCCAGAAATGGGAGGCCAGCCAGGAGGATGGGTTATGGACCAGGTAGCGAACAGATGGAGTAGTGGCAGGAGCACAGAAAAAGAAATGAATGCTTTGGAGAGATGTTTAGGAGGAAGGCACAGTGCTCAGCTACTGGCTGGAGAAAGAGGACTGATAAGGAGCAAAACCCATCAGGGAAAGCCCGGCGTCTAGCCTCCAGCTGGGAGGTGGTGGCACCACTGACCAAATCAGGGACAAGGAAGACATCACGTCCAGTCCTGAATGTGCTGCGTGGGCACAGAGGTCTAGCTGGCAGGAGTTTCAGAGAAAACTGTGTCAGGGGGAATCAGCACCATGGGTGTGCATGCAATGCCCGGGAGAGGGGTGCCGTGTGAGATGCTAGGATGACACACAAAGGGGTCCAGCATGAAAGGGGCAGTAAAGAAAGAGGAAACTGCACAGGAGGGTGGGAAACCGACAGAGCACCGTGCGAGGGGACGAAAGTGAATCTTTTAACGTAGCTGCTTTAAGGACAGTGCTTACAGCGTTTATCACAATTTTGCCAGCTCAGACAAGTGCAGTGTTATTTGATTAACCTTCCTCTCCAGCTATAATATAAACTCCACGCGAGCAAGAACCAAACTTATCTGATTATCTTCGAAAATAATTCAGTTGTCAAGTGCCCGCTCAGCGCCAGCAGTGGCTAAGGCTTGGGAACGTCCCCCAAGAACCAGCCAAATGGCTCTGGTGCTGGCTGGTGGCTGCTTCCAATGCTTTCAGAGATTTACGGTTCATTGTGGTTATGAGACAATTATGAGGTCATAACTGTCTCATACCAATTATGAGGTGGAGGGAGGGATAAATTAGAAATTTGGGAGTAATATATACTATACATATAATAGATAAACAGCAAGGACCTACTGTAGAGCACAGGGATATACTCAGTATCTCATAATAACCCATAATGGAAAAGAATCTGAAAAGGAATATATATATGTGCGTATATATAGAGAGAAAACGGAATCACTTTTCTGTACCCCTGAAACTAACACAACATTGTAAATCAACGATACTTCAATTTAAAAAAAATAATAAATAAATTTATAAGAGAAGAAGAAAAAAGACTGTAGCACATGGGCCACAATCCTTTCCCCATGACCACAGCAGACATCACCAATCAATCACAGTCTCCCTTGCTGAAGCATCGTTCTCATCTCACAGTATCAGGCAGCCAGAACCAATCAACCAGCCTCAGGCCTGGAAACTCACTTGTTACCCATTCAATTCATGCTTCAGGTGTAGACAGACCACCTGCCACCCTTCCAGCTGCTGCTACAAAATTAATTTCTTTAGAAGTTTAGTAATGAATGGATAGTAAATGATCCTGAATGCTTTACTGTTATCTTCTGAGAGAAATATGATTTTTTCTGTAAGGAAGTGAAGATGTAATTATGTCAGAGGGTATTTTTTAACCTGGGAATCTATTCAATAGCTAGAGTTAAGCTAAACATTCTGTATCTAGGTTAGTAAGCAAGTTGAGCTATAACTTTGCTTTGGAAATTGCACAGTTAGGAAGAAAAGTATATGTAACACATAAAGTAAGCTTGGTGGCCATGGCCCCTTTGAATGCTACAGATCAAGAGCTGGGAAACATTTTGCACAAAGGGCCAAGGAGTAAATACTTTTGGCTTTCTGGGCCATACAGTCTCTGTTGCAATTCTTCACTCTGTTGACCTCGGGCAAACACAGCTACAGACAGTAAGTAAATGAATGGGTGTGGCTATTTCAATAAAACTTTATTTGCCAAAAAAAAGCAGAGGGCCAGATTTAGCTCAGGGTCTGAAGCTTGCAGATCCTTGATCTACATCATCCTTGGAGGTTTGGAAAGAGTACTTAGGAACTTTACTACAGGCAGCAGCCTTTTGGGGGAGAGTTGTGACTTTTGGTCTTTCAACGTGTCGCTGATCTGTGCATGACCTCCAATACTATTTGCATCAATCGGGGAAAATCCAGTTTTGAGGAGTGAGACATCCTTTTGTAACAGATAATCAAATAGTACTGCCCAGAGTCAAGAATAAATTCCTTTTTGTCCAAACGTAAATCATATTTTTATTGGGTGATATTTTCTCTTTCTCATTCCAAGCCCATACTAATTTGTTCCTGCATCTTGTGAGATGAAAGATGAATAATTGTTTGCTGGGTGATTATCCATTCATTATTTTTTGAAGGAAACTATTATTGATTCTGTTTGTGGCTTCTCTGCTCTTTCCACTTGGTGCTTTATTTCTGCGCACTATCATTACGTTCATATTCGTGCTTCCTAATTTTTACTTCACGCCCTGGGTGCCCAGTCATAATTTTGTTTTTTCATTTCATGCGAGCACGAGAGCCTAGAGCAACATAAATTCTCTTCATATTTTGGCTGTATCCCAGAGATTGTGACACCCTGCATTTCCATTTCAAATACAAAATATTTTGTTACTGGCTATGAATCCCCTGTCGACATGCTTTACAAGGGGAGCTTTCGAAAATTAATGTGAGTTTGGGCCTTTGGAAGTTCCACTTTGAATCAGAAGCATTAAAGGTTAAAAGGGGGCTCCTGCCACCTATCAGCTGAGGCACCAAGGTTATAGACACACGGATGGGAAATGGGCAGCCCCAAGTGCAGAAGCTCGCAGAGGAAATGCTGGGGGGTGAGAGGACGGGGCCCCCAACTCTGGGACCTCAGCCAGACCCAGGACGTGCAAAGGGGCCGGCCTAGGGGTTGGGGTGAGTCACAGAGGAAACCTGTCTGGAGAAACCTGAATCTGAAACCTAAATCTTGTTACCTGCAGGGGCAGCCATACAGCATACGTGCTGGCTCCCTCCCAAAGAAGTCCGTGGCCACGACAACAGGACAGAGGTGGCTCCGTGGGGACTGGTCGTCCTCCCAGGACTGCTGGGGGTGACAAGTCTTGTGGAGAACACCGGAGTTCGAGTTCTAGGGGGTCATTCTTGGTTCTACTCAAAGAGGTCACCAGGATGAGCCCAGGGACCCCAGAGGCAAGAGGCTGGTGGTTACAAAAACACATCCAGGTCCAGAAACTTTCCATCATCCCCAACTGAGACTCTGTCCCCATTAAAAACTCACTCCCCGTCTCCTGCCCACCCCCCAGCCCCTGACACCCACCGTCCTACTTTCTGTCTTTATGAATCTCACTCCTCTAGGGACCTCACAGAAGTGGAACCTTCGGAATTTGTCCTTTGCATCTGCCTTATTTCACCGAGCATCACAACCTCAAGATTCACCCACGTGGTAGCAGGTGTCACAATTCACTTCCTTGGGGCTTCCCTGGTGGCGCAGTGGTTAAGAGTCCGCCTGCCAATGCAGGGGACACGGGTTCGAGCCCCGGTCCGGGAAGATCCCACATGCCGCGGAGCAGCCAAGCCCTCTCTGAGAAATGGATGATGATGCTTCTGCAAATCTCTAGTCGTGGGGAACGAGGCCAGTGTCGCGGTCGCAGACCTCAGCTTGCCCTGAAAAAGCAGCGGCATCTTCCTGGGACTTTCCCTCCCACCTCCCGGCCAGGTCAGGTGGAAACCCTGTCTCCCCACCCAGCAGACGTGATCCCTGGCTTTGCCCAAAACATAAAAATGGTCAACAGGCTCTCAAGGGCAGTTCCCAGGCCACGTCCCCTCTCTGGAGGCACAAGGGGAGTCCAGAGTGTGAGAAACAGAGCCAACAGACCCCCACCACCCTGTTTCCGCCGGGCCATCACTGCTGAAGCTACGGCCACGTCCAGGGCAGTTGATCCATCATGGAACAGACGCAGGAGTGGGCCGAACACACCTGGCGCTGGACCATGGCCAGGAGCTGTCGGGACGCATGTTTCTGCCCTGGGCTCGGATGCACGTGGTGCCTCTGTCTTCGGGGCAGGAGCAGGTCCCCGCGGGACAGGCTTGGCGTGGCCTTTGGGGGCCCCTCACCGGCTGCCCGAGCACGGTTTCACAGACAGAACGTTTCCAGAAAGCAGCCAGGAGGTGGAGCTCTTTTTTTTTTGTCTTTGGACCACACTTGTCATCTCTTCTCTCGTTACATAGCCTGCCCAAGGGATGCATGGCTAAAACCACACCATCACCTTCCGGGTAATTAACCTGTACAACAAGCCACGTCCCCGTTACGCGGGGCGGGGGGAATTGGGAAAGGGTCCCCCAAGTGCCATATCCGCAGAGCTGAGGATGCGCTATCATCCGGCCGCTCCCGGCTGCTCCAAACCCCGGCCCTAGGCGGTCCCGCCGGTCGGCGGGCAGGGGTCGCCTCCGTGAGGCCCCCCGACGGAAGACGAGAGAGAGGAAACAGCCTCAGAGAGCAGAAGACGCATCCAGGTGGGAACACAGGTGGGTGCAGCGGCTGAATACCCGGCGACTGGGTATGGGCTCAGGAGGACTCTGTCCTCCAGCCCAGGCGGGGATGTACCAAGCCTTGGCCGTCCAATCGGACCACCGCCAACCTCTTCCCTCTAAGCCTCACCCTCACCCTGACCTTCCTTTGGGGGCAACCTAACAGCTGCCGTTTTCAAACACTGAACACGCGGGGCTTCCCTGGTGGCGCAGGGGTTGACAGTCCGCCTGCCGATGCAGGGGACACGGGTTCGAGCCCTGGTCCGGGAAGATGCCGCGGAGCAACTGGGCCCGTGAGCCACAATTACTGCGCCTGCGCGTCTGGAGCCTGTGCTCCGCAACAAGAGAGGCCACTATAGTGGAGAGTCCCGCGTACCGCGATGAAGAGTGGCCCCTGCTCGCCACAACTGGAGAAAGCCCTCGCGCAGAAACGAAGACCCAACACAGCCTAAATAAATAAATAAATAAATAACTACTCCTGTTCTCTGTTAAAAAAAAATAAAATAAAAATAAAAAACTGAAGACGCTGTACCCTGCAACTCCCTCTCCTCTGGGTACACCCACCTACCGCCCAGCGCTGTATGCGGTCGGGCTTGCCCATGAGCATTTAAAATCCTGTATAGGGGGACTTTTGTCCTTTATAAAAATAGGTATTCGGTGCTAAAAAGAAAGGAGCTCTGAAGCCATGAAAAGACAGGGAGGAACCTTAAATGCATATGACTGAGTAAAAGAAGCCCATCTGAAAGGGCTACAGACTGTGTGATTCCAACTCTATGAGTTTCTGGAAAAGGCAAAACTGTGGAGACAGTCAAAGGATCGGTGCTAAAAAAAAACATTAAAATACACACAAAAATAAAAGGATCAGTGGTTGCCACGGGTTGGAAGGGTAAATAGGCAGAACATAGAGGGCTTTTAGGGCAGTGAAACTACCCTGTATGCTCCTATAATGGTGGATACACGTCATTATGCATTTGTCCAGACCCATAGAACGTATAACACCAAGCGCGACCCCTAATGTAAACTACGGACCTTAGTTAGTAACGTGCGCATACTGGTTCATCGGTTGTAACAGATGTGGTGTATTCCTGCAAGATGTTAGTAACAGATGAAACTGTGGGGCAGGTATTGGGAATTCCCTGTATCTTGTCCTCAATTTTCTGTAAACTTTAAACTGTACTAAACACTGAAGTGTAGCAATTTAAAACATAACAGCAACACATAGAGAGACAAAGGGGTTTAGACATACCTGCCAGGCGAGCAGATCCTGCACGGTGACCCCTCAAACCACCATTAGGTACAAAGAAAGAATGTGCGTTCCAGGAGACGGGGCTTTTTACGACTTGTTTCCCTAAAGGAATCCTAACGTCTTCTCACGTTTAATTTTACAAGCAGGTGATCCATGGCATTCGCTCCAAATGGGAAGGGTCGTTGTATAGGGCGAGGTTCCCAGTGACAGGTCCACCCCTGGAAAACCTACGCTGGGAAGCCAGCTCTACGGCGGGACATTTAGGAAACGCATGCCATCACGGGTTGCCCTGTGCTCCCTTCAGCATGTCTCCGATGTGGATACGTGAAAAGGCGCCATCAATCAGGTACTCGAAACAGGAACACCCTGAGGACAAGTCAGGGCAGGCGTCTGACGGGCGTCTGACAGGCAGAAGCCCACGCCTGGGATGGTGATTACGCAAATGCCAAGGAAGGAGAGTACCAAGCCCTGAAAACCCCTGAGCTGCACCCTCCCCGTCCACGCCCAGGCTTATCTGCAGGCATCGGGCGGAGGAGCAATGCAAACATGAGGCTGGAAAAAGACAAGGGCTGAATCAACTCCAAAGTGTAACCTGCCAAGTCCTGCAAGGGGAATTCCAGGTAAGGAGGTCAGCTCAGGACACACAGAGCTGGATGGCCTGATTACCCAGACAGAGAGATGTCTCTACCTGGAGCTCCAAGACCTTGCAATACCTGCATCCTGCATCCCTCGGCACACGGCATCCTTGCCAGTCCCCCGCAGGCCAAACGGCTTCATCCAGTGGCCAAACCATCACCCAGATGAATAGCTCTACATGGAAACACACAGTGGAGGACAAGGGCAAGTGGTCCACTCGTGGTGGCCGTGATCGGTGCCACATTCCTGGAGAGCTGTTTGGCAACCTGCATTCAACGCCTTTGACTCCTCATACGACATATCAGAAGGCATCGGGGGAAGAGTAAGTAAGTGTTTAAGATACAAAGACAAGGGCACCGAACACACAGGGTAACGAAACACAAGCCATCGATGAGAAATTAGGCAAATACCCTGGGATATCCTGACAACAGAGGCGTACGTAGCCATAAAAATAAGGACTTCTCTTTATTACAAAGAAAGATGTCCAACTAGACAGAACCTGGAAGAGTTTGTTCATGGATATGTATCTATAATGGATAGATACACACAACCTGGGTGGCAGCTGGGGTTCTGCTTCCTCATGGGGTCATGTTCTGGATTTGAAGGAGCCATACCTTCCCATGGGCTGTGGAGGCCCTAGAGCCCTCCCCAGCTCTCGGTACTCTCAGGGGTCTTGGGGCACATGTGGTTCCCTCTGCTGCGTTCTTGTCGCTATGAAAATAACAGGAAGGGTTATAACCCTGCCATGTTTCTCCTGCCTCCACTGTGTCCCACTGACAGAGGCGTGACTACAATGTACAAGCCAGGGTCTCTGCGAGACCCTGGGTCATCAACACCCACCCAACTCCCATCTGTTGAGATGCTTGAGCTGCTTTCTGTCTTTCTCCACCCACCTCTCTCTTTCTGTTTCCCTGCCTTCTCCATCTCTCCCCATCTCCAAGGGTTGCTATATTTCTGGGTTCCTTCCAGGACTCTGAGTTCAGATTCAAATTGTCCACTTATTAACGGCATGATGTTAAGAGGCTTCCCGAAACTCTTTGTGCCCTGGTTTCCTCACTTGTAAAAAGGGAATAGTGATAATAACTCCTTCCTAGGAGAGGACCACGTGAATCCATACACGTAAAGCATTTAAAACAATACCCGCTACAGAGCAAGTATCCAACACGATGCAGCTATGTACTCTAATGATCATCATTTCTAACAAAAGGCGGTTTGGTTATATGTTTTGCTGAAGCTCTTTATTCTAACTTCAGTAGCTTATTAAAGAGGGGCTACCAAAAAAAAAAAAAAAGAGGGGCTACACATTCTGGTTTGCCACAGACCATTCTCATTTATCTTTTTTGGGGGGCGGGGGGCGGTACCCTGAGGGTACTTCTCAAATTTCAACATGCAGGGATACAGACCTCAAAGAGAAAGTGACAACTGGTTGGGCTGAGGAGTCAAAGGTCAGAGTCTGGGGCCCCTAGGGCAGCTGGAATGGGGGCACACAATCCTAAATGAAAGGCCACAGGGGCGGGAGCTGAGAATTCCGAGTAGAAAATCCCATCGAAACCTCAGCAGACTAGTGAACTGCAGAAACACGGCAAGACACCAAGGAGTTCAGGGGCAAACTGCAGCTGGAAGGTTGAAAGATGTGAGCGGAGAAATTTCAGCCACTGCCTGGTGCTGGGGAGACAGGATGACATTTGCATCTTGCCAAGTTGCAGGGGCTCAGTGAACAGCTCAGAGTCTCACCTGAATCCTGAGATGGGCTACGTCTTAGAACAAAGGATTGAGATTGAGAGCTCCGTATCTTAAGATTGAGAGCTCCATCCAAGGCCCAAGGGCAGAACTGAAATAGACTCATCATGACAAGACGTGAAGCCAAGGTAACCCACCAGTGATATCAGTGTCTGCTACAAAGCTCAACATTCTTCAGAGGAAGATAACAGAACGCAAAATCTCTACGGTGGATCAATCACAATGTCCAGTACACAAAAAAAAATGACTAGACATGCAGAGAAATGGGAAAATGTCACCTGCTGTCAAGAAGGAGAAAAATCAATAGAAACAGACCCAGAGATGACATAGCTGTTGGAATGAAGAGACAAGAACTTTCAGGTAACAATTATGAATTAAAGCATTTACAAGAAAAGATGGAGGTCAAGGGTGAAGAAAGGAAGAACGTCAGGAAAGACATGTAAACTAAAAATAACCAAATGGAAGTCCTAAAACTGAAAAATAAAGTTAGTTTTGAGGACAACAATAGTCCAAGGATGGGATTACAAGTGGACTGCACACAAATGAAAAACAATTTGGTGAACGTGAGATAGTTCAATAGAAATCATTCAAGCTACAGCACGAAGGAAGAAAAGGAAGTTGGACAAAATGCACGGAGCTCAATGAAATGTCAGACGGTGTCACGTAACCTACCATATGCGTGATTGTGGACTGACAAGAAGGTGGAAAGAACAAAGCAGGAAACGTATTTGAAGAATAGTGGCGAAAAGTTGTTCAAATTTTATCAAAACTTCCTACCCCACGGCTACAGGGAGCCTTTTAAACCCAAGTAGGATAAACACGGGGAACCACACACAGGCATATTATCAAAATTCTGAAAACAAGTTAAAAAAAAAAAAAAAGAGGAAAGAAGGCACATTATATTCAGGAAATAATGATAATAATTATAGCTGATTATAGCTCCGCAACAGGAGAGGCCACAACAGTGAGAGGCCCGGTATCGCAAAAAAAACACACAAAAAATTATAGCTGATTTCCTATGTGAAACAATGAAGGCCAGAAGGCCAGGTCACAACAACTTTAATATCCTGGGGGTAGGGCAGTGTTTTCAACCCAGAACTCTAAGTGCGTGGAAAACAGCTCTCACGAATGAAGGCGGAATAATGCTACCTGCAAACACTTAGGACCATGTGAATCTCCCACCCTGCTCTGAGGAGACAGTGAAACTTTCCTCTTCAGGAAAAGGTTTTAAAACGAAACCTGCAATAAGTGAAAATAAATATTTATCTTCAAGGCACTACAGTACCTTACGGAGCCTCCAAGTATCTGTTAGAAAGTGGATCGAAGCGATTTCTAACATGCTAACGTCACGGGCTCTGCACACCCCAAACCACGCATCACAGAGATAATAACACGGAGAGGACCACAGACGTGTGCAGAGCTGGGCACGGGCTGTTGTCATCAGAATCTTGACAACAATTTCAGAGGCAACGTCCTTTTCACTGAAGGAGAAGCTCCTTCCAGGAAACATTAACCTCTGGGTCTCATTTAAGTGTTTCAAATATCATTACATAATCCTCCAAGTTTTATTTTTTTAAAAAACCTTTCTTACTATACGTTTATCTTCTATAACAACTAAGGACGACTTCATTTCCCCCAGGAGGAAAAATATCATGGAAGTAACATTTCCAGAATAACTTTTAGAGACGGTCACGCGAGCAGGTTCTCTAATTACCAAGTTTCAAAGCACGGAGCACCTTGAGGTGTGTTAGAAGGGAACGGGCGAAACGAATTTCCTCGGCGACGATTCCTCCCCACAAATGAAAAGAGGAGAAACACAGCACAGGATAACAGGACAATGCAGGAGGGAGGGAAAATATTGCATAAATTATTGGTGGGGGAAATAGAACTTTGGACGCACGATGAGAATGAAAATTCTTCCCTGTGGGTTTTTTCTTCTATTATTATTCCTGTAAGTATGTATAGACGAGCTAAGGAAACTAGGCAGACAATCGCCTCCCTCACGGAAGTCACCTTGATGGTGCTTCCAAAGGTTAACATTAATCATTCCCGAGCCTGAGAAATGAAGAGCCCTTCACAGGAAGAACACGGTGTGAGCAGTAATAACATTAAATGTTCACAAAGGGCTGTGCTGCGCCTTCGTCCCTTCAGAAAAGACACGATGACCTTCTAAACTTTCTTTTTTTTTTCCTTTGTTATAGAATTGACTTGCCGAATGCCATTTTTTTTTAATTGCAGTAGAGTTGATTTACAATGTTGTGTTGGTTTCACAGCAAAGCAATTCAGTTACACATACACATGCATCTATTCCTTTTCAAATTCTTTTCCCATGATAGGTTATTACGAGATATTCAGTAGAGTTCCCTGTGCTCTACAGTGGGTCCTTGTTGGTTATCTATTTTATATATAGTAGTGTGTATATGTTAATCCCAAACTCCTAATTTATCCCACCCCCCTTTCCCCTTTGGTAACCATACGTTTGTTTTCTATGTCTGTGAGTCTGTTTCTGTTTTGTAAATAAGTTCATTTACATCATATTTCAGATTCCACGTATAAGTGCTATCGTATGATATATGTCTGCCTCTGTCTGGCTTACTTCACTTTGTACGATGATCTCTAGGTCCATCCAAGTTGCTGCCAATGGCATGATTTCTTTATTTTTAAGGCTGAGTAGTATTCCATTGTATATATGTGCCACATCTTCTTTATCCATTCATCTGTTGATGGACAGTTAGGTTGTTTCCATGTCTTGGCTACTGTATGTAAATAGTGCTACAATGAACATTGGAGTGCATGTATCTTTTCAACTTATGGTTTTCTCCAGGCATTGTTAAACCTTCTAATTGCCCACAGGAAATCATCTGTCTGTATGAACACCTGTCTAGTGTCTGTCTATCCAGGCATGCCTGCTCACTGGCTACCTCAGGACACCAAGTTAAAGATGAAAGGGGGACATTCCACAGAATTCCTGGCCAGCACTCTGCAAAACTGTCAAGGTCATCAAAAAAAAACAAAAAAAACACAGAGAGCCTAAGAAATGATCACAGCCAAGAGGAGCCTAAAGAGATGGGACAACTAGATATTACCATAGCATCCTGTATGGGATCCTGGGATGGAAGAAAGGCATTAGGTAAAAACTAAGGAAATTCAGAAAAAACATAAGGTCTTTAGTCAGGGATCATAGACCAATAAGGTGCTTTCACTGTGAGACACGAACGTAACATAAGATATTAATGATGGAGAGAACTACAGGCACAGGGTATGTGGGGACTCGGGAACCTTCACAGCTCTTCTGTAATCTAGAATTGTTCCAAAATTAAAAGTCCACTTTTTTCAAAATTCACTTACTAAATCATTCACCATCACGTCACAACTGTCAGAGAGGCTGTCATCAAAAAGACCACAAATAGGGCTTCCCTGGTGGCGCAGTGGTTGAGAGTCCACCTGCCAATGCAGGGGACGCGGGTTCGTGTCCTGGTCCAGGAAGATCCCACATGCCGCGGAGCGGCTGGGCCCGTGAGCCATGGCCACTGAGACTGCACGTCCGGAGCCTGTGATCCGCAACGGGAGAGGCCACAACAGTAAGAGGCCCGCGTACCTCAAAAAAAAAAAAAAAAAAAAGCACCACAAATAACAAATGCTGGAGAGGGCGTGGAGAAGAGGGAACCCTCCTGCACTGTGGGTGGGAATGTAAGTTGGTGGAGCCACTCTGGAGAACAGGATGGAGGTTCCTTAAAAGTAAAAAGAGAGCTACCATATGACCCAGCCATCCCACTCCTGGGCATATACCCAGAGAAAACCATAATTCGAAAAGATACACGCACCCCAACGTTCATAACAGCACCGTTTACACCAGCCAAGACATGGAAGCCACCTAAGTGTCCACAGACAGATGAATGGAGAAAGAAGATGTGGTACATATATACACAGTGGGATACTAGTCAGCCATAAAAAGGAATGAAATCATGCCATTGGCAGCAACATGGATGGACTTGGAGGGCATGATGCTAAATGAAGTAAGTCAGACAGAGACAAACAGTCTATGATCTCACTTATATGTGGAATCTAAAAGATACAGCAAGCTAGTGAATATAACAAAAAAGAAGCAGACTCACAGATACAGAGAACAAACTAGTGGTTCCCAGTGGGGAGAGGGAAGGGGGGAGGGGCAGGATAGGGGGAGGGGATTAAGAGGCACAAACTACTAGGTATAAAATACATAAGCGACAAGGTTATGTTGTAGAACACAGGGAATATAGCCAATATTTTTCCATAACTATAAATGGAGTATAACCTTTACAGTTGTGAATCACCATCCTGTACACATGAAATATATCATATTGTACATCAACTGTACTTCAATTTTAAAAAAATGAAAGGGGGAAAGAAAAGGATGCCTGCAGGAAACAGGAAACTGTCAATAAGGGCCATTTTAAGTTAAATCAAAAAGACAGGAGAAAACCATAATTTGAAAAGATACATGCACCCCAATGGTCACAGCAGCACTATTTACAAATAGGCAGGACGTGGAAGCAACCTAAGCGTCCATCAATAGATGAATGGATAAAGAAGATGTGGTACATGTATACAATGGAATATTA
Source organism: Delphinapterus leucas (assembly GCF_059928025.1). Lineage (NCBI taxonomy): Eukaryota > Metazoa > Chordata > Mammalia > Artiodactyla > Monodontidae > Delphinapterus > Delphinapterus leucas. The sequence goes on along the minus strand of NC_143150.1, from coordinate 132,975,121 downwards.
CTCAGCCATGAAAAAGAACAAAATAATGCCATGTGCAGCAACATGGATGGACTTAGAGATGATCATACTAAGTGAAGTAAGTCAGACAGAGAAAGACACATAGTATATGATATCGCTTGTATGTGGAATCTAAAAAATGGTACAAATGAACTTATTTACAAAACAGAAAGAGAGTCACAGACACATAGGAAACAAACTTATGGTTATCATGGGAGAGACGGGGGAAGGGATAAATTAGGAGATTGGGACTGACATATACACACTACTCTATATAAAACAGACAACCAACGAGGACCTACTGAACAGCCGAGGGAACTCTACTCAGTATCTCGTAATACCCTATACGGGAAAAGAATCTGAAAAGGAATATAATTCAGTATAATATAATTCAGTATAAAACTGAATCACGGTGCTGTATACCTGAAACTAACATGATATTGTAAATCAACTATACTTCAATAAAAAATGATACAGGGACTTCCGTAGTGGTCCAGTGGTAAAGAATCCACCTTACAATGCAGGGGACGCGGGTTCGATCCCTGGTCAGGGGAACTAAGACCCCACATGCCGCGGGGCAACTAAGCCAGCACGCCGCAACTACTGAGCTCGCACGCCACAACTAGAGAGAAGCCCGCGCGCCACAACGAAGAGCCCGCGTGCTGCAACTCAGACCCGACGCAGCCAAAAATAAATAAATAAGTAATCAATAAATCTTTTTAAAAAATGATACAAATGAACTTATTAACAAAACAGAGTCACAGACATGGAAAACGAACTTACGGTTACCAAAGGGGAAAGGTGGGAGGGGGGGGATAAATTAGGAGTCTGGGGTTAACATAGACACACTACTATATACAAAATACATAACTAATAAGGACCTACTGTAGAGCACAGAGAACTCTGCTCGATATTCTGTCGTAACCGAGAAAGGAAAACAATCTGAAAAGGAATCTATGTACATGTATAACTGAATCACCATGCTGTACACCTGAAACTAACACGATATACTTATTTAAAAGATTTTTTAAAAGAATGACGTTAGGAAAGGTGTAAAATTGTCCAGGAAGACACTGCTGACCGTGGAAAAGTGTGGAACAGTGACACAAAGCAAGGGATGCCTTTCTCCTTTTAAAAACGAAGAACAGACACCACATTTCCTAGGATTTGGGACTAGGGAATTCCCTCGTGGGTTGCATGCGTCACTGTGAAATGGGCAAAGCAAAGTTTACCTGCCTGGAGTCCTTTTAAAAGTATTTAAATTATCTGTTTCCATTTGGGTTCATTTGAACGTTGTTATACTATTTTGCTGTTTCTTTTTGTGGTGTTCGGGTTTTTATTGGTATTTTGGGGTGGGTTTTTTTTTCTTTTTTTTTTTTTTTGGTAAATTAGCAAGGCTATTTGCTCCAAATAAGAGAGCTTGCATCAGCACATAATTACTCAAGAGCAATAAAGGTTTTGGTACCATGGATACATGGTGATAAGGTACGAAAAGTCTCTTCCCTGGAAATCTCTAGGTTGAGAAATGATCGACGGCACCTTGATTCCTGAGACCACACTCACGAATATATCGCTCTGAAAGCCAACCTAGTTATACTCTGATATGCAGGCATCCCTCCCATCCCAGCCCCAAACATGACCTCAACTGACTGTGATGTCAAAGGCAGATGGTACAGCACATAAAGCATTCAACGGAGAACTAAGAAAAAAGGGTCAGTACAGAGATGAGGGGGGAGGTAGGCTACAGAGAAATTCGGCATTTAGAAATAATTGTGTTAGGGAACTCTACTCAATACTCTGTAATGACCTATATAGGAAAAGAACCTGAAAAAGAATAGATACATGTATTATGTATAACTGAGTCACTTTGCTGTACAGAAGAAACTAACACAACACTGTAAAGCAACTATACCCCAATAAAAATTTCAAAAAGAAAAGAAATAATTGTGTTCTCGACAGTCATTTGCTAGTCTCAGGCTATCTGCTGATTTGCTCCAAAACAAAAAGAGAAGAATCCAGAGAATCACAGAAGAGCCATAAGCGAGGAACAGGTGGGGCTCCCCCTGGCCAAGTGGGAAGCCAGGGGATGTGGGGACAAGACCCTTAGAGGCTGCAGCAGGGTAGCTAGTCTGGACAGAAGCACCTCTGCAGGGCTGTGGGTTCCACTCCAGAGAGCATCCTGACCCAGACCGGGTCCGGCCGAGTCTGCAGGGAGCTAAGCCAAAAGGAAGGGTGAGGGCCGACCGACGGCCACCAATGCACAGGGAGACCCAGTGTCCCCACCGGCCCTACCCTTATGCAGCGGGTCCCCGGCACAGGGAGTGCCCCTCTTCCCCCGGGACTGGCTGGACCTTGGCTTGGGGGAATCCCGAGGCTGGGTGTGAATTCAGCAACGTCAGTTCGAGGACCACCACCAAACCATCCTCCTCTGGCCAGGTCTCAGCATCTCCCACCTGTCCCATGGACCCCTCCAGGCGTGCACGGGCTGCGGTGTGCACGGACTGACTTCCAAGTGCCAGGCTTCTGGTGTAAAATACAGACAGCGCTGCTTTCATGTCTGGTTCAATGCACAAGAGGAATTTTAAAAGGTGCGTGTGCGTGTGTATCAAGGGTTCACTCCCTCACTGGACCAGCCCCCGTGGGAGCGGCCACGCTCACCCTGGCTCAGACCATATCCCTGCTGCAGACCTCAGGGGTCACTCAGCTTGTGTCCAGACACCTCCCTGGCCCCCATGTCCCCTCCCAGGCCAGGGGGAACCTGAGCTTCCCTGAGCGCTGCCAGCTTCTGGGCAAGGGCCGCTCCAAGCAACACAAGGACCAGCGCAGGGCCGCTACCCACCAGGGACGCCCAGCCTCGCCCTTTCCATAAACACGGATGCCCGGGGGCGGGGGGGCTGCCAGCAAGTGGGGTGCAGGCAGGCTGGGGTTTGGGGCTTGGGCAGACCCCTGGGCTCTCTCTGCTGTCGCTGTGCACCTGACTGACTGTCCGCCCCGGCGGCTACGTCTCCCAGATGCAAATTTCATGGATCTACTTGGTGTCACTTGCTAGAAATGAAGACGCAGGAGCAGACACGGCCGAGGCTCTGTCACCAGCCTTGACCAGAGGGACGTTGACAGCACCGTCCTGGGTGATTAGGAATCACCGCCCTGCCCAGCGCAGGCCCTGGGGGCCTCCCCTCCAGCACAGAGCTGCTACGGAGACGTTTTCCCTTTAATCCGTGAGCTTTCTGCACAAACTGTGAGTCGCAGCGTACAAAGCTGATGCCACCAGGAAACTGTCTAAAGATGTTCTAGAACGTTCTTTCCTCCCATCAATCAGGGCTACGGATTACAGCTCTGTCAGAACACATGAAGCTCTTAAACGTTTTCCAGAAGCACACGTAGCCCCAGATGAACCTCGGCACCTTGACTGGTTAGGACTGTGTAACACGAGCGAGTTTGGGTGAATTATTTTTTCATCCTTTCCAGCGGTTTTTCAGGTCATGAAAAGAAGCCCACGCTTTGGCGGTTTCCACGAGGCTCCTCTTTGGGCCTGGAAATTATGGTTTCATGCGGTCACGACAGCAGCGATTCTTAAACTTGAGGGGGGCAGGGGGATTCCCGGGGAGGGCGTGGGAAAATGCAGGTTCCCGGCCCTGCCTGCTCTAGTTTCCGTGCTCAGGGCTGAAAATCAGCACTTCTAACCACCTGCCCCTGGTGATGCTACTGCTAGAGGCCCGGGAAATACACGCTGGGTGGAAACCAAGGCGTTGGAGAGACAGGCCCCCTGAGCCACTGCAAACTAGGGACGGGGGCTCACGATCGGCTGTCACAACAGTGGACCACTTCTGCCCCGGGGCAGGCGAGGGAGAGAAGCAGCGCCTCTGTCTGCAGGAGCTGCCTGGTGTTGCATGAGAGCTGCGGGAGCCCCCCTGTGTTCTGTCTCAAGATCAAAGGCATCCTAGTAGATATCTAATGAGAACCTGCCGTACAGCACAGGGAACTCCACTTCACGGTACAGTAGAAACTAACACAACATTGTAAAACAACTCTATCCCCATTAAAAAAAAAAGGGGGGGGGGGAGGAAAAGGATGAAAGACATCCTGCCACGAGGGCAGGGGACACATTGGGAATGTCAGCACGCCCCAGCCTTGGGCAGAGGGCCGGATGGTCAACCTTGAACACCCACAAGTGGGAGTCTTGACACAAAGGGACAGATACGGCTTTACCCGTCCGTCCGGGGTTTTCACGCGTCTCTCAGGAATCGCCATCTGCCCACAGATGGGAATCCTCAGCTTCTGGGTGATGCTTGAAACAGCCTGGCTCTGACGGCCAAGAAAGTGACCTGCATGCGCTTTTGTTAAACATAAGGCACCAGGCTTGGGCTCAGAAAGCACCGGAGAGCGTTGGTATCAGGAAAGATGTGAGGGCCGTGTGTGTATCCCCCGGGTTCAATAGGTAGAGAAGGCCCCGGGGATGCACGACGGGGCAGCGCTGATCCCCGTGAGACCCGGCAGGGTCCTGTTTGGTGCCTCTTCCCTTCAAGAACCCGAGAAAAGTAGGTGTACCTGCCGGAGGGTGCATCCAACGGTTCCTGAGTGAACACGGGCCTCAGAGGGCCCTGGAGATCGACAGGGAATGAAAACGGGTCCCAGTTTCACAAGGAATGCCCTCCCCAGCAGGTGCCGTGGTAGCAGCATGCTTGCTGCCACCTTCCACGCCCCAAGGAGGACAAAAGCCCCCCCAGAGAAAAGCCCAAGAATCAGAGACACCGCTGCCCAGAGCCACTTCCACCATCCGGGTCCCTGAGCCCACGCCAGGGTCTGCAGCCCCCAGACCAAGCAGTAGAGCCATCTGTCCACCGGGCAGTAGAGTACCTTTGTCATTGAGGGTTTCCTCTTTTATCTTTCTCACAGCTTCTTCCGCTTTGCCTTTGTTATTTCCGCCTACAAGGAAAAGAAAAGATACAACTCAGGGTAAGGAAACTACCCCATGTGAAACAATGTTTTCTTGAGACAGTAAACACAGCCCTACAACATGCTAAGTGTCTCCTTCCGTTCTGGCATTGAATTTGGCCATCGGAGCAACTGTAGCGGATTCAGCGTACCCATTGAAGATGCATTTTCTTTAGGTGGATTGGTCAAAAGGATGCATTTCTGGGACATCTTACTTTTCAGTAATTCCAAGGACACGAAGCACCTAGTGGTATCGGGACCACGGGGACACCAAGAGCATATGAGCATGAAACTGTCAGCAGAAATGTCAGACTAGACATAGAGCTTTCGAGAGACTTTTGGTCCAGGCGGCCGCTCTGTTCACAGTGGCTTGAGCTATAAAAACCATCACGGGGGACTTCCCGGGAGGTCCAGTGGTTAGGACTCTGCGCTTTCACTGCCGAGGGTCTGGGTTCCATCCCTGGTCGGGGAACTAAGATCCCGCAAGCCGCGTGGCACGGCCAAAAAAAAAAATTAAAAAAGAAAAAAAACCATCGCGGGACATTCCCACCATGAGCTCGAGATGTCTCCTCCCGTTACCCGTGACTCCGTAAAATCAGCGGGTGCGATGCTGGGAACGTTCGCTTAGAAGGGTGGTGACGGGTCTTTTGTGTAGGATGAGGGTGTCCCAGTTGAAATTTGGGGCGAAAGAAAGTGAATGAGGTTTCTTTAATGCCTGAGTAGGTGAATCTGTGTTGACCGTGAGGGTAGAGCCTGGAGGGCAGGGGGGCTGTTCTTCCTTACGTCTGTGCGCAGACAGCCCTCACTTTAAGGGGGTCCTGATGGGATGGGGAGAAGCCAGGACAGCCTGCTTCCCAGGCAGCATCCCTGATTAAGGAGCCGGCCTCAAGCAGCGCCTCTGACCTTGTGCAGGAGAAGCCACACCTGAAACTCCCTGGGGGCTGAGTCACAGGACACCTTCAACAGGGAGGCCAGAGCTGGCACCTGTGAACACAGGGGTGGGCATGGAGCCCTGACGCCCAGAGAACCAACAGGGGGCAAGAGGACACCGCTGAGGGGCCTGGGAGGGGCAGGTCCCGCCCACATCACCCTCCCACCTGCAGCCACAGCCCCTCCTGGGAAGATGCTGGTTCTCTGGGGTCAAAGCCTATTGAGGTCTCCGTGAAAGTATACGACCAAGCAATCCTTTTATCATGCATCTCTGCATGCTGTTTACGTACCCGTGATCTCACTTACACACTCTAAGAGTATTCCCTACTATTTCCTCTGTGTTATGTGCTCTGTGTCACTGACAAGTGTCCCCAAGTGAATCTAGGCAATGCCCTTTCCAAAACAATCAACAAAAAAGATGTTTACAGCAACGGGTGTATATGTAACAAACATATAAGAGAGGAGAAGTGGTGAACCCAGGGGGAATGAGAAATGCCCCCTGCTGAAGATAAACGCGGCAAAGGACATCTCTGGGGGTGAACGAAAAGGAATATAGAAACTGTCACCGCCTCGGAGTTCAGAGCTGCAGACATCAAGAAGACGCAGCTGCAGAAGTCCTTTGCACCTCCAGCTCCTCAAAGAAATAAACATTATGCGGTTATGACGTGTTCTCGCTGGGAGAGCCTTCCTGCACTGCGGGAGTGCAGGGGCAGGATGGCAAAGAAGCATGTCTTCCATCCCTAAATGTTCCGGGCATCAAAGACCAAAAAAAAAAAACAAACAAAATAGAATTCATGGGGTAAGTGAGGGCTGCAGACATGTATGAGCTTGTTTCTGAAACTTGTGCAATTTTTAAACATTAAAACACCATCTGCTGCTGGGCTACCCTCCAGCCTGAGACCATCTTGACATCAAGGGCTGGCGTAGCAGAAGCTCAAATGAAGTCAGAAAGACATAAGTGTCCAGAGGAAGAAAGAAAGCTGAGGGTGGGCTGGGGAGAAGCGATGGAACAGCAGGACAAACTGGCCACGGCCGGCAGCGTCCCCCGACGGGCAGCTCACTGCATGCTCAGGCAATCAGGATATGATATCGGCTCTAGGCGGAATCTAAACAAAACTGACACGTATGAACTTATTTACAAAACAGAATCAGACTCACAGACTTAGAGAACGAACTTGTGGTTACCAGGGGGGAGGGATAAATTTGGAGTTTGGGATTGACTTATACACACTGCTAGATATAAAACAGATAACCAACAAGGACCTACTGTAGAGCACGGGGAACTCTGTACTCTGTGATGACCTCTATGGGAAAAGAATCTAAAAAACAGTGGATATATGTACACGTATAACTGATTCACTCTGCCGTACACCTGAAACTAACACAACACTGTAAATCAACTATGCTCCAACAGAAGACAGAAATTTAAAAAATTAAAAAGAAATCAAAGGAAAAAATATTCAGGCAGTCAGGGCTGGATTGTACGGGAGGGATGGAGAGGCACTTTGGGGGCAAACGTCATCTTTAGCAGCTGCCTTCTACGGGCTGGATATGGGATGCTTGACCCTACACAGCTGCCAGTGCTGCCCGTGCATCTCCGTACACAGCTGCCAGTGCTGCCCATGCACCTCCGTACACAGCTGCCAGTGCTGCCCGTGCATCTCCGTACACAGCTGCCAGTGCTGCCCGTGCATCTCCGTACACAGCTGCCAGTGCTGCCCATGCACCTCCGGAGTGATGGCTGCATACCAGGAAACAGTCCGCCACAACAGAAGCAGGGCTCAAACGCAGCGGGTCCGCCTTCCGTTCAGCCTTCGTGCAGCAGGGGTTAGGTTTTATACGTGCTGCAGTGCAAGGCTTCAGGGGCACCAAGTCGAGTGGGAAGGACAACCTCTCATATCCAGGTCCGCTCCCTGAAGACAGCACCCTAGCCACCAGATTGTAAAGATCTGCGAGAAGCAACAGAACTGCCACTTGTTTAAAAAAAAAAAAAAAAAAAAAGATACTGGACCCAAATTAGGGCCAGCACACTACGGACCTGGGGCCACATCCGGCCCATCGCTTAGACAGTCATGTACTTTAAGTATTGACCGTTGCTGACTTCCTGCTGTAAGGGCAGAGCTGATCATCAATGAGAGACCTATGAGAATATTTATCATCCAGCCTATAGCAGAAAAAAGCGTACCAACCCCTGGTCTAAACCTTAGATGACCGTTTATGAAGAATTATGAATAAAGAGGGATCCTCCACCAAAACAGTATTTTGAAACAGTAGGAACTAAGATACTGTGAACAGATGGGAAACTGAATAATTCATGCATTCTTAGCAACACTAATGGGCTGGACTCGGACCCAGATTATCACTTCAATTCTTCAGCAAGTAATTGATTATTCTGTAAATATTCATGGCTTCGGGACTGAGAGTGTGCAATTGATTAAACCCATCTCTTAATCTGTGTTTAATAGAAAAATGCATTCTGCCCAATGATAATGTTTCATTAAGTGACCTTGTCTCCAGCTGTCACGTAAGAAGAAAAAGTGTCCCTCTCAGGATATGTTCAACTATCCCCTCAAAGACACACAGAGGCAGTAAGACTCCCTACGTGACCAGATTGACAGGGAGGGTCAGAACTGTGTCCCTCGGGGAAAGTTCAAACAGGGACATCAGAACGTTAGTGGGAAAGGAGACACAAGTGGGTGAGGATGTGCTGTCTACTCTCTGTTTAACTCGAGAAAAGTAGAAATTTGGTGCTGACGGATACCATACCTGATGCTCAAGAAACATCCCCTAAAGGAGGTGATACCAGTCAGGGCTCCAGTCCTCAAACGCTTGGGTACCCAGGCTTGCTCACGTATGCTCAGTGCCCGTGTCTGCAGTACATACTCATCACCCAGCTAGACCTCATCCTGACCTTCCCTCTAGATCTCCTCGTGACCTAACCCTCTAGACTTCCTCATGAGCTAAAACCACCACATCGAGGCAAAAAGCACAGAAACGGGGCTCTTTTTATTTCTCTGTCTTCCAACATCACCTAGCTTCACTAGGAATTAAGAAGATGAAGATGTCTGCTGTGGAGAGATCACAGGGGCAGAGACACCCGGCACTGGATGCCAGCCTCCCATCTTTGCTCAGACTAGAAAGCTCCTCCTGGATTGCTCCACCAGCATCTTTCCACCACTAGCCCAGGCCCAGCCGGTCCTCAGAGGGGATGTATGGCTCTTCCTTTTCAAGAGCTGACATCACTTTGACAAAGTCTTCCAAATATTGGCAGAAATCCAAGACATGGAAGGCTTGTCATGTCTCTAATGAGACAACAGAGGCTGCCCCTGCGTGGAAAGTCAGCAAATCAGGAGATTAGAGCCCATCACCATCTCACAGTCTCCCTGCAGTCTTGAGATCTGCTCCCACATCCTACCTCCTTGATAGTCTCAGGCCCCAGAGAGACATAAACAGATCACAGAGGTGCTCAAGTTGATAAAGAAGCTCCAGATATATATTCTCAGATGCATCCCCTCTCCCACAAGACCTCCTGGTCTGCAACCAACCCATCTTCATCTAAGGGGAGTTATGGATCGTGATAAAGTTGGTGATTTCAAGTTCAGAAACTTTTAATATGTCCACATCTATCAAGAGAATAGGACCTATCCGGGGGGAAAGGCAGGGAGCTGGGATGAACTGGGAGATTGGGATGGACATATATACACTATTGATACTATGTATAAAATAGATCACTAATGAGAACCTACTGTAGAGCACAGGGAACTCTACTCGGTGCTCTCCAGTGACCTAAATGGGAAGGGAATCCAAAAAACAGGGGATGTATGTAAACGTAGAGCTGATTCACTTTCTGTACAGCAGAAACCAACACAACACTGTAAAGCAACTATATTCCAACAAATTTTAAAAAAAGACTTATTGAAAGAGGGGAAACAAAAGAAAAAGAAAACACACACACACAAAAGAAAACAGAGAATGGGACTTAGCCATATTCCTGATGAAAAGAACCCCTCAATGGGGACAACTTAGCCATATTCCTGATGAAAAGAGCCCCTCAATGGGGACAAAGGACAGTGAAGTAGACCAAGAAGGGATCTACTGCTCCCAAAGCAAGACAAATGTGGGCCATTCCACAGACCCCATCATACATGAGAGATAGATGGTGATGTGAAAAAGGGAATCACCGTAAGAAAATGCAGTCTTTGAAAAGAGAGTGGAACATGGGACAGGCCATGAAATGGAAGAAATTTTAATGGTGCAGTCAGGTTTTGCAAAAGCAAAAAAAAGTTCCAATGTAAGGGCGTGAGGGAAGAGTTGTGTGTGCCCAGATAAGCCCCGCCCCTCCAAGAGCAGAGGGCTGCACTGGACCCCTGGGGATGTCCCACGCGGGACTCAGGGCATCTGTGAGTTCCGATGGGGAAGAATGGACATCATCACCATCCATTCGGCCTCCAAGGGAACATGGACGAGACAAAGAGGACAGGATGGACAGGATCTATGGCTTGGCCACCAAAAGAAGCCCCATTCTCCTATCAGGGTTCAGTTCTTGAAGATGTCTTGAAATAAGGTTTAAGATCCTCATAGCAGGACTTCCCTGGTAGTGCAGTGGTTAAGACTCCACGCTCCCAATGCAGGGGGCCAGGGTTTGATCCCCAGTCAGGGAACTAGATCCCACATGCATGCCGCAACTAAGGAGCCCACCTGCTGCAACGAAGGAGCCTGCCTGCCGCAACTAAGACCCAGCGCAACCAAAGGAAAAAAAAAAAAGATCCATACTATGATGGATTTCAGTTTGTGCACTGAGGCCTCACTAGATGTGAAGGTATTCAGGGACCAGAAAAGGGGGAATCTGGCTGTGGATGGAGCTTACGGACAGACCCACAAAGGAGAGAGATTCACGTGTGTTTAAATCCACAGCCCCAAGCGCTGTGTCTGAGCTGTAGTCATCCTTCAACACACGATGGAGGAAAAACGAGAGAAAGGAAGAAATGAATCGATGATGAATGAATGAAGGGCCGTGGCTCATATTTTAGAAAGACTGAAGTGAAAGCAATCCCTAACACCTAAAACCAGACCTGCAGTACGATTTTCATAAAAACGGACACCATAAAAGGGATTAACTGAATCCAGATGATGTCGGGAGAAGCATGATAAATATTACGGCCTTTTTTCAAAGCTCATCTGCCCATATCCTTTTTTCCAGCTGATTTAAACTTCTACCTCCAGCTGAATGGGAAGGTTCCCAAATGTAAAATGAGCTCACTTGAACCATCTTCGCTTTCCTAGCAGAAGAAAGTCCCTTCATTTTCAAAGAGGATTTAGGGACCAAAATAAGCCATTATTAGAAAGTTTCATACAGAAGAAGGGAAACACTGAGAGTTTCGGTTCAGAATCTGAAATGCAGAAGCTGTTCAGATTCTGTTGGGAGCTGAATCATGACATCGCAACGTCATATGTTGAAGCCCTGACCCCCAGGACCTCAGAGTGTGGCTGTATTTGGACATGGGGCCTTTAAAGAGGGGATGAAGCTAAAATAAGGTCCACCCACTAGGGTGGACCCTGATCCCATAGGACTGGTGTCCTTATAAGAAGAGGAGATCAGGACACAGACACACACAGGGGGATGCCCCTGGGAGGGCACAGGGAGAAGACGGCCATCTACACGGCAAGGAGAGAGGCCTCAGGAGGAACCAGCCCTGCCCACGCCTGGATCTCAGATTCCAGCCTCTAGGACTGGGACAGGAAAAATGTTTGTTGTTTAATCCACCCAGTTTATCCTATGATTTGTTAGGAGAGGTCTGGCAAACTAGAGCTCTCCTAACAAACTAACTCAAAACTGCCTCTCCTGGCAAACTAGTTTGCCTCTCCTGGCAAACTAATTCAAAACTGCAGTGAATCACACAGGGAAAAAAATATATGATCCATATCACAGCAGAACCTCGACTCCTGTCCAAAAAAAAGCACAACACAATTTCCTGTCTCTTTCCATTTTTGAGTATTCACCCTTACGCCTTCTGCCCTTGTTGGATCTGGAAGCACATCAATATTTCCATACACGTAGAAGCAAGCAGCTGCGTATCTCCCGCTCGCTCTAAGACACAAGGAGTTGTAGAAGTGAATCATCACCTATGATGACGTGCATGCCCAGTTTGGCCAGATGCTTCGCTGTCGCATATCCAATGCCATCAGTCCCGCCGGTCACTATAGCAACACGCTCGAGTTGTCGGGGAAAAACTGCAGGAGAAAAGAAAAAGAAACCGAGGTAAAGGTTTAGCGGCAGAGCACACATTGATGAGAATGAAGTCGCAAAAGAGGGCGTGACGCCAACGGGAGCTGCGGTTTGATATTTGTGGGTTTGCTCTTCAGAATATTCCTACAGGCTCGGGATGCACGAGTGTCATACAGTACAGTTGCCCTGAATAAGGACAGCCTGGTAAAGCCACCTGATAAATCCTTGCTCGGTCCCCGACGATACCTTTGCAGGAATTAACGCCGCCAAAATGATCCACAGAGAGCTCCAGAGAGCGTCTATCGTTGACAGCTGTGGGTGAGAGCCCTGGGTTAATCCTCTCGGACCGTGTTGGTTGTGTTGTAAAGTGTAGGTTTTATACTCGTATGCATTTTCTCAAATGTAGTTAGGAAATTGCTTGTTATGGAGGGACGGCCCACTGTTTTCTACAAAGTCTGAAGACCACATGAGAATACAGAGTATCTTATAAAAACGGAGAACATGATGACTCCTTTAACCATGTACCTTCGCATGAACCTACACATATGCAAAACGTATGAGAATATACGTTAACGTGATGGTGTAAAATTGACTGTTTCTACTCACACACAGAGAGAACAGACTCGTGGTGGCCAATGGGGCAGGGATTGGGGGAGGGATGGATTGGGAGTTTGGGGTTAGCAGATACAAGGTATTACATATAGAATGCATAAACAACAAGTCCTACTGTAGAGCACAGGGAACTATATTCAATATCCTGGGATAAACCATCATGGAAAAGAATATGGAAAAGAAGGTATATGTATGTATAACGGAATCACTTTGTTGTAGAGCGGAAATAAACACGTTGTAAATCAACTATACGTCAATAAAATAAATAAACTTTACTGTGTCTAAATAAAATCTTAAACTACCCAAAGTGTCAGTAACATGTTATTATACAAGATGAAATAATGCTTTACTAAACGTCAGACTTCTCTTTTTGACTCCATTTTAAAATTGTACTGTGCAATGTGTGACCAAAATAAAGAGGGTGTATTGTGATGTAAAAATAAAAAAGAAGAAAGAAAGAGAGAGGGAGGGAGGAAGGAAGGAAGGAAAAAGTGTAGGTTTTATTATTATTCAAGTATGGGGTGAGGCCAACAGGTCAGGAGACGACCAATATTGAAAAGACGGATGATCACTCACAGTTCCCAAGAGGAGGGGGCACAACACACCATGCAGGGTTACACGGGGAAGCACCAGGGTCGGTCAGGAGGCAGAGGGAAAGGGGGAAACAAGACAGTAGCCCTGCAGGAAGGAACAGGTGAGGCAGGGTTAGGATGGGCGTGAATAATTTCATCAGGTCCTGGCTGCAGGGACTGTCCTTGTTGTCTGGTACCTGCCCTGGGGGGGATGAGGGCAGGTGGATGGTGGCCCAGAGTATGGGAGCCCCTTAGAGCAGGGGGTGGGGTGTGCATCTGGACGGGTAGCTTTGTATTTGAGAAGCATGCTTACAGCTCAGTTATTTGCTATCCGTAGGAACTGGCTAGTCCTAGGAGCTAAAGCTCCTATAGGACCAAGGTGGCAAAGATGAATTCTGTATTTTCCCTGTCTCCTTTATTTCACTTTTTTTACACGTTTTTTATTGAAGTAGAGTTGCTATACAGTATTTTATAAGTTTCAGGTGTACAACATAGTGATTCACAATATCTTAAGGTTATACTCCATTTATAGTTCTTATTAAATATTGGTTGTATTCCCTGTGCTATACAATATATCCTTGTAGCTCTTCTTTTTTTTTTTTTTTTTTTTGACCATGCCACACAGCATGCGGGATCTTAGTTCCCCGACCAGGGATGGAACCCATGCCCCCTGCAGTGGAAGTGTGGAGTCTTATCCACTGGACGGCCAGGGAAGTCCCAGTAGCTTACTTATTTCATACACAGCAGTTTGTATCTCTTAATCCCCTACCCCTATCTCTCCCTTCCCCCCTTCCCTCCCCCACTGGTAACCACTAGTTTGTTGTCTAGAAAAGATAAACTTTTTTTTTTGCTCTGCGGCACGTGGGATCTTCCCGGACCGGGGCACGAACCTGTGTCCCCTGCATTGGCAGGCGGACTCTCCACCACTGCACCACCAGGGAAGCCCGAAAAGATAAACTTTTTAATAAATGGTGTGGGGACATCTAAAAAGACCTTTGAAAACGATGAAATGAGATCCATACCTCCCAGGACACATCAAAATGAACTCTAAGAGGAAAAAAGCTAAACAATGAAAATATTCGAAGAAAGCAGGGACAAATTTATTCTCAACCTCAGAGTAGGAAATGCCTTCGTAATTCTAACTCAATATTCAGAAGAATAAATAGATCAATTTCACTCCTAAAAAAAGTGTACACAGTTTAAAAAAAAAAAAACACACCATAAGGACTTGCCTGACGGTCCAGTGGTTAAGAGTCCATGCTCCCAATGCAGGGGGCGCGGGTTCCATCCCTGTCTGGGAACTAAGACCCCACAAGTCACGAGGTGTGGCCAAATAAAAAGAGAAAAAAAATCCTACCAAAAAATTAAAACAACACCATAAGCAAAGTCACATTCAAAGGGCTATTTTCCGAGTATGTAAAGAGTTCTTAAAAATCAAGAAGAAAAAAAAAAAAAACAACTCTACAGAGAAGAAGGGCAAAAGCATTTGTTGATATAAAAACATACTGAGGGCTTCCCTGGTGGCACAGTGGTTGAGAGTCCGCCTGCCGATGCAGGGGACACGGGTTCGTGCCCCGGTCCGGCAAGATCCCACATGCCATGGAGCGGCTGGGCTCGTGAGCCATGGCCGCTGAGCCTGCGCGTCCGGAGCCTGTGCTCCACAATGGGAGGGGCCACAGCAGTGAGAGGCCCGCGCACCACAAAAAAAAAACATACTGAAATGGCCCTTAAAAACACATGCCCAAGTTTACACCTAATAAGAGAAATGTTAATAGTTAACGAAAACTGCTAGATACCATGACACCCATCAGGTTGGCGGAAGTTTAAAGACTTCAACAGCCTCATTTCTCTCACCTACAGCGTGGGTAGGAGTGCAAAACAGCACAGTCCCCATTGGGGGAAACTGGGTAATATCTAGTGCAATTACATGTGCTTCTATCATTTGATCTCGAAAATTCACTTCTAGGAATCTGCCATGGAGAGACAAGGCCGGTTGCCAACGTAAAGCCAAGGTTCCTCAGGGCAGCACCTGTCTCTCCGTAGAGAAGGATGGATAAACCCCCTGCCATACCTGCATACAGGGGGGCATCCTCCATCCCTACAACGGGGTATCCTAGCCCATCTGGGTCTCCACCATCACACAGGGGACACTGAGCAGCCCCGAGAGGGCCAAGCTCAAGTGATAATTCCACCTGTTGGCCAGGAGTCAGGTTTGATCCACTTGTTAGAAAATCCTTCCAGTAAGTGGGGACAACCTGTTGTCCAGCGCTGCAGTAAGGCGTTGCTGCCGGTAACATGAAGCAACAACCCTACAAAGAAAAGCCCCGAGAGGGATGCAGGGGCAGCGATATCTCCCGGGAGGCGCGGAGGACAGCCACTAACCACCCCCCACCCGGGGAATATTCCCCATCGCCGCGTCCATCAGAAAGAGCACGTCCTTCGCAGAAACCCCAATTGAGTCCTTCGGGCGCCCCACAAAGTTCCCAGACACCCAGGCTGGATTCTACTAAAGGGATTCCAACCGCGTGCGGGTTTAGTTCCTGGGCAGGTGAGCCGGATTAATAAAAGTGCTCTTTTCCTAGGCTCCCGGCGTTTACAGAGAAGGGTTCCAGCACCGCACTGCAGGGCGGGGAGCCTTTGGGAGGACCCAACTCAACTTTTCTTGTCCCCCTGGCATCCATCGGTCCCTCCTGAAAATGCAGACCAACAGCTGCTGAATGCGTGTGGGGCACTGTGCGGCGCCGACTGTGTGCCGTGAGCACAGGTGCACGCTGGGGTCTTGGGCTGGAGGGGACACCTTACAGCTCCCGGTGTGACCACCTCCCACAGAAGAGGCAACGGACGGGGAAGTCCCCGGTGGTCCAGTGGTCAGGACTTGGGGCTGTCGCTGCCAGGGGCCTGGGTTCAGTCCCTGGTCAGGGAACTAAGATCCCGCAAGCCACGTGGCAGGGCCAAAAAGAAGAGAAAAACCAAAGGACGACCACAGAAGCCTCGTCGGCAGCCTGAACTTTCATCCCAAAGCGAGGTTACGGGGGAAACTGAACAGTTAAGACCAAGTAGAATACAACACTGGTCCCCAAACTTTCGCAACCTGCAACACACTTGCTGCCCAGGAGTTTTTTCACACCACTGCTAAGGAAAAGAAAAAGAAATAAAAATATATGTGTAAAATATATTCTTATATAAATATAAATGAAATGTTTGTTTCTATTTAGATATTTATAAATAGTATCTATGCTATAGTCTTATCCTAGGTAAAATTATGTATCTATATCTCAAATGTTACATATTTTACATATTTATTTTAATATATTTAAATATGTTTAATATAGTTAATACATAAAAAATATGTAATAATGTAAAATAAGTAAACAAGAAAAGTAAATAAGATAATAGCAAATAGGATGTATTATTTAATAAGAGACAATATGAAAATAAATTAATGATACTTTTATTTTAACATAAATATTTGTCAATATAAGTAATATTTATGAATATTAAATATTTTATAATGCTTACATATTATACTATGCAAATATTTATTAGTTATACATGTTTATATTTATAATATTTATTATTTATAATGTTTACATTACTTATAAGATTTATAAATTATATAATATTTATATATTTATAATATTTATAAATATATTTATTTTATATTTATATTCACATATTTTATTTTCTATTTTATTTATGTAAAAATGATAGTCATATATATATGCAACTAGAGGTCATCATACTAAGTGAAGTAAGTCAGAAAAGGAAAGACAAATACCATATGATATCACTTATATGTGGAACCTAAAATATGGCACAAATGAACCTTTATACAAAGCAGAAACAGACTCAGAGACATGGAAAACAACCTTATGGGTACCAAAGGGAAAAGGGAGGGATAAATTAGGAGTTTGGGATTAACATATACACACTACTATATATAAAATAGATAAACAACAAGGACCTACTGGATAGCACAGGGAACTCTACTCAATATTCTGTAATAACCTATATGGGAAAAGAATCTGAAAAGGAATATATATATAAATAACAAGTATCAATATTATATATGTTATATAATATATATAAAATCACTTTGCTGTACACCTGAAACTAACACAACATAGTAAATCAACCTACACTTTGAAAAAATAATTAAATTAAATTTTAAAATAAAGAACAAAGGTCCTTAATTCTCTTGGTCCCTCCCACCAGAATTGAAAAAAACAGAGAGAGAGTTTCTGTTTCCCTGTCAAGGAGGGTTCCAAACAAACCCCTCGGTCCACACCCAGAAAGGAATGGAATACTTCATTAAAAAGAAAGGTCGGGACTTCCCTGGTGGCGCAGTGGTTAAGAATCTGCCTGCCAATGCAGGGGACACGGGTTCGAGCCCCGGTCCAGGAAGATCCCACATGCCGTGGAGCAACTAAGCCCGTGCGCCACAACTACTGAGCCTGCGCTCTAGAGCCCACGCGCCACAACTACTGAAGCCCGCGTGCCTCAAGCCCGTTTTCCGCAACAAGAGAAGCCACCGCAATGAGAAGCCCGCACACTGCAACGAAGAGTAGCCCCCGCTCGCCACAACTAGAGAAAGCCCACGCACAGCAACGAAGACCCGACGCAGCCAAAAACAAATAATAAATAAATTTAATTTTTTTAAAAAAGACATGTCAAGTGAAAAGATCCAATGTAGACATGCTTCCATCAGCACCTGCAACATCTGAAAATCTCACCTCTACCCCCACGTCTATTGCTGAGAAGGGGCCACGGGAAACCCAGCGAAGGCATTAATACCCCCTCCGACATGAGTAAGGTCTACAGTTTCCTCCTTGCAGGTGGACAGCACTCAGAGGACTCTGAATCGGGCATAGGGCATTGGCCAGAAGAAGCGAGAGATGCCCAGGAGAGAGGCTGCCCCTCCCGGATCCCGGAGGCTAGTCTTTGCATCTGCGTCACCTGCATCCTGGGATTGCAGAGGGGTCCACGTGATTCAACCAGCCGTGGGAGGCCAGGCAGCAAAGGAGGGAATTGGCAGGAGCACGCCAGGGAGGGTGGGCGGAGGAACGGCCGGGCGGAAGGCACCGGATGTGAGGTCAAGGGAATCATTCCTCTAACATGTGCTGGGAACGAGAGCACCGCCCTGCTGCTGGGCACCCAGGCCGGACGTGGGCCAGTCCCCACTTGTCCCGGAGAGCTCACTTCCAAAGCAAGAAGCTGACTCGCCCACCCAGAAACAGTCCAAGTGCCAGGCTGTCGAATCCCAGTGGCCTGCCTGGTATGGGAGCTGCGTCTCCCTCTGGCTTCAGCTGAGAGAAGACTCCTATCACACGTGCTCCCTGGTTGCACGGCCGTCGCAGCTCCTGGGATAATCTTACGTGTCGAACTGGCTGGGCCACGGGGTCTAGATATGTGGTCAGACATTATTCTGGGTGTTTCCGTGACAGTGTTTTACTGGATGAGATGAACATTTAAATCAAGGGGCTTTGAGGAAAGCAGGTTGCCCTCTCTGGTGTGGGTGGGCCTCGTCTAATCCGTTGACGGCCTCAATAGAACAAAGGCTGAGATTCTCCAAGGAGGAGGGAATTCTGCTTCCTGACGGCCTTTAGACTCAAACTGCAAGTCTTCCATGGGTTTCCAGCCTGCCGGCCCACTCTGAAGATTTAGGACCTGCTAGACCCCATAATTACATGAGCCAATTCCTTAAAATGAATCTCTCCATAGATAGATACATAGATAGATAGATATCAATAGACAGACAGATACAGGATAACTTGAAAGATGATATAGATGATAGCTTGAAAGATGACAGAAAGATACATAGATCGATACATAGATAAAGATGGTTGGACACATACATACATAGATGATAGATTGATAGATGATAGATAAATGACAGATAACAGATGGTGTTAATGACATATAAACAGACTGAGGATAAATGGATAGTTCAGGTAGGTAGATGATAGATACATAGATACATATATAGTTAAAAAGATAGAGATAGAGATATAATTTACGACAAGCAATGAGCAATTTTTGGTTTAAGTATAGCCCATGCAATATCCGGGACATGCTTATACTACAAGCATGTGTGTTATTTATCTTGCATCCAAGCTGACGGCGTTTCTGCTGAGATGGGGGATGTTTCAGCCAACAACTGTCCAGGCACATCCTGGGTGGCCTCTGCAGAGCACGCTTCCTCATTTTGTCAGCCTATAGGGAACATCTGCCCCGGGCCCCTCTCCTTGGCGTGTAGGTGGCCGTCTTCTCTGTGTCCTCACAGGGTCCTGCTGCTCAGCATCTCTGCGTCCACATTTCCCCTTCTTACTAGGCCCCCGGTCCTGCTGGCTGAGCCGTCACCCAAGTGACCCCATCTTAAGTCGCTCATCTGCAGAGACCCTATTTCCAAATAAGGTTACAGTGCGGGGTGGGGGTGGGGGGACCCCAACATATGTTTTTTTGGGGGAGGAGGCGTGATTCAAACCTTAACCAGGGGCGTACACCTGCACACACACGTACATCCACGCGAGGACACACCAGCCTGGCTGGAGGGAGCTCCCTAGGAGGGCAGGTGACCCGGGCCCTCTCTGCCCCCCTTATCTCCCCGACACGGGTCAGCTGCAATGCACATTCCTTCCACGCTTCCCCCGGAAATCTAGCTGCAAACAGATCCACGGGATCCCTGTACATCACCTCCACTGTCACCCTCTCTTCCCCACACCGTGCACGTCTTTGATCCTGGGTTCAACACCAACTCCGACCTGTCAGCTCCTGTCCGACAGATGTCAGAGAAAGTGCTCTGCCAATTCCGAGGTAAGCTGATCCCAAGCGCACCAGCCGGGCCTGGGACCCGTGTGGTGACTGGGACCCGTGTCACCAGCTGCCCCGTCCCAGATGGGTATCTACAAGCCGCACCATGACAAGGCTCTCACCTGCTCCTTTCCTCCCAAAGCCACTCAGCTCTGCAGCCTCTGGGTCCAACGCTGCAGCATGAAGCTACTCGCCCCTGGACTTGTTTCTGAATCACCACGCACCACAAGAAGAAAGGCAACTGAGATCTTGGCAAACGCCACGATGTTTGCAGGGTGCCGGGAGAGAGGTCCCTTCCAGACTATGTTTAGAACGCTCTCCGCTCTCGGTTCTGTTTGAAGCATCTAACTTGGAGTGCTGACCTCATGCCTCGGTGATGGCCAGCGCTTGGGAAAAATAGCAAAACGACAGCTCTCTGTACACCGAGCTCACTGCTCATTAGAGACAGCTCCAAGGGTAATGGAGAAGAACATATCTGACTCCACATTAGGTGTGTTTCTTTAACTTTTGTATTCTTTTGCTTTGAGTTCAGAATGTTGCCCATCGCCTGAAATATACAGGATAGCCGTTTCTCAAGGCTCTGACCTTTAAGGGTGGAGCGCCTTTCCATTCATAGAGAAAAAGTTGCACAACAGAGAATAACATTGGTTTTCTTGAAGGTTAACAGCAACACCGTGACCTGACTTTCGTGGACAAAGGACTCCTGCACCAAGAAGTCTGCAATAACCACCCACACCCTTCCTTCACCTTCCCATTAAAAATGCTTTACTGAAACCCTTTGGGGAGTTCGGGGGTTTGGGGGCACAAGCCACAGTCTCCTTGCAGGACCCTGCCATAAACCTTTCTGTGCTCCAAACTCCGATGCCTCGGCTTGTTTGGCCTCAGGGGTGCCTCACCCGAACTTGTACCCTCCCAAAAAGAGAGAAAAAGGAAATGAACAAGGATTTAACCCATACTGAATAAAATACAGATATGTAACAGGATGTTGGAACTCACTCCTCCTTAAAGAAAATAAAAGCAAAGGAAGTTAGTAGGTTTCATCAATAACAACAGCTCGGTCCCATCCAGGATGGCAACGCCCCAGAAAAATGAACCGTTTGCACATTCAATTTTCCACCGAGACTGTATCTTTTAGGAGGTGAGTTGGAGGGGGTCTAAAGTGGACGTGCATGTCCCCTACGTAGCAATTCTACTTCTAAGAATTTCATGCCACAGACATACTCCCACAGGTCTGCAGAGACACAGGAACAAAAATATTCACTGCAGCCTTGTTCGTAAAAGAAAGATCTTTAGTGTGACTGTCATTTTACAGGTGTTACTCAAAAGAAAGGCACAGAGCTCTAGCAACAAGGTGGGTGGGGAGAAAAAGAGCCATTTCAAAAGGGTTCCATTGTGTATGCCTCCATTTCTATGACAGTCTTAAAGGGACAGAATTATAGAGCACAGATTAGTGGCTGCCAGGGGTGAAGGACGGGGTGCGGCGTTGGTGTCGGAAGGAGATGGGCCACGCCAGGGATCCTTGGGGTCACAGAACTGCCCTGTGTCTTGACCGTGATGGTGGATTCTCAAAGCCACACATGCAACAGGATCACACAGACGCACATACACGAGCGAATACAAGTTAGAACAGGGAAATCTGAATCAAAGCATTGCATTGCACCCAAGTCAACGTCTAGGTTGGGATGTGGTATGGCCGTGCTGCAAGCGGGTAGCCCTGGGAGAAAAACAGGTAAAGTGTTGCTCCATTTTATTCCTCACAACTGCACGTGAATCTACAATTATCTCAAAGCAGGAACTGGTTTTTTCGGCCATGCCACACGTCTTGCGGGATCCTAGCTCCCCGACCAGGGACTGAACCCAGGCCCTCAGCAGTGAGAGTGCCGAATCCTAACCACTGGACCGCCAGGGAATTCCCAGGAACTTTTTTTAAAAAGTCTACACTAATGCCATGTAATATAGCCTCTTCTTAAAAGACAAAAGAACTAAAGTAAAAAGCAAAACAAAGAACTCCGCCTCCTTGGCCCCTGTCCAGCTGTTGTGAAATGACCCGAGGCTTCCGGCTCCCTTTTGAATTGGGGATGACCCCGTGCCTGGTCCTTTTATCAAATACTGAGAGCTGGACCCCCAGCCAGGACTGCCCGCTGTCACGAGACAAAGTGGACACCAGGTACAGGGGTTTGCTAAGCCCAGGCTATAGCAGCAACACTACCTCGTCCCTCATCTACCAGGTTTCTGGACTTTGGTCTCTATTCTGTTGTTTCCTGTCTTCCACAGACACGCCTAAGCCACCTTGAATTCTTTCCAAGAGCACGTGGGTGGTCAATTCATTTCTTCACTCCTTAAATCTTTGCTCCTGTGCTCCACTGGGAAATAACCACATACCTCTTTGAAGAGAGCATTAGCGAAACGTAAATCAAAGCCACACAGTATGTTTTATATCATGTGATGTGACTTTTACCACAATAAAAAAAAACACACCATTTAAAAGGAGAAGAAAGAAAGAAAGAAAATAACGAAGTTGGTAAGGATGTAGAGAAATCGGAACCCTCCTCCACTGCTGGTGGGGATGTAAATTGCAGGAACCACTTTGGAAAAGAGCCTGGCGATTCTTCAAACGGGTAAACATGGAGATACAATAGCCCAGCTACGCCACTCCTAGGTATCAATCTATCCAGGAGAAATGAAAACACGTATCCACTCAGATACGTGTGATGAACGCTCAGAGCACCGTGATTCACAGTAACCAGAAAAGTGAGAACAGCCCAAGTGTCCATGGACCTTGAACACATGATGCTCAGTGGGAGAAGCCAGACCCAGAAAGAGCATATATGCCATGATTCAGTTTATATGAAATACTCAAATAGGCAAACGCATGGAGACAGAGGACCTGGGGGGGGGGGGGGAACAGGAGTGGGGAGTGACAGGTAACAGGTACAGGGATCCCCTTGGGAAGTGGTTTTTAAAATGTTCTAAAATAACATAGCAACGGTGTTTGTACAGCTCTGCAAATATACTAAAAACCACTGAATTGCGCCATTTACTGGGTGTATTGTATGGTGAATTATTTCTCAGCTTAAAATGGGGGAAACACCTTGCTTAATCGTGAATAATGGGGGATGGGCGGGGACTTGGAAATCCTGGTATTCTTCTCACAAATGAAGAAGGACATATATAAGCCACTCTTTCATGGACCTTCTACCATCTTAGGCATGTGTGTGTGCATGTGTCTCAAGAGTCCTCAAACTTGACAGAATAATGTTAAAATGACGTGTAGCTGAACCTCCAAGTCAGCTGGCCCCGGGAATACGTTTTCCTGACACGCAGCATCACGGAGGTCCTTAAGAATGGCTGTGTCGATAAACCACGATAATTAAGAAGCTTAAAAGTCTCACTAGTGAGACGTGCCTGACAGACGTGAGACGTGCCTGACAGACGTGAGACGTGCCTGACAGACAGATGATGGGAAGCAACCTTTCCAGACAAAGCCGCCATCAGGCCCTTTGGACACCATACCAGCCTGTGCCCCGTTTGGTGACCAGGGAACAGGAACAGGATGGCCATTCTCCCAGGGATAGAATGATCTAGAAGCATTAAGACTGGAGAGGCGGGGGGGGGCACAGATGGGAAAGCTTAGTATATGAATACATCATATCATCTATGTATCAATCCTAAAGTGAGATTGGCAGAAAAGGAAACAATCTAGAAAGACATCCAGACCCTACATTAAAAACCTACTTAGGGGACTTCCCTGGTGGCACAGTGGTTAAGAATCCACCTGCCAGTGCAGGGGGCACGGGTTCGAGCCCTAGTCCGGGAAGATCCCACATGCCGCGGAGCCACTAAGTCTGTGAGCCACAACTACTGAGCCCACGTGCCACAACTACTGAAGCCTGCGCCCTAGAGCCCGTGCTCCGCAACAAGAGAAGCCACCGCCATGAGAAGCCCGGGCACCACAAGAGTAGCCCCCACTCGCCGCAACTAGAGGAAGCCCGCGCGTAGCAACGAAGACCCAACGCAGCCAAAAATAAGTAAATAAAATAAATTTATAAAAGAAAAAAGTGACTCAGTCCTACGAGCAATGGCGTGAGGAATGATACTGTGTCACAATAAGTGATGCTGGGTCCAGGGAGGCCATGCGCATGTCACGTTCTCCAGATCCCTCTAGAGAGCACGAGTTCATGCTTTCGGGGATGGGTGGCATAAGCCATAAGCCAAGCACCAGGAGGCAGGTCCACTGAACACTGTACTGAATTGTATGATTTAATAATGGATTAAATCTCAGTACAGCTGCTCAACATGGTTGAAGACCGTGCTGAATCACGCACAGCGGGGGAGGCATGGGTGTGTAGAGGTCCCGGGAGTCCCTCCGTGAGAAGGGGGCTCATGTGGGCTGGAGGTGGGAGACCTAAAACCCAGGACGTAACTCCGAGAAGCCAGGCCAAGGCATCAGCCTCGACAGAAGTGCCGGGGGGGGGGGTGTGTGTCAAAATTAGTGATGCGTTCAGACTTCCCCGGCGGTCCCATGGGTAAGACTCCGCGCTTCCAAGGCAGGGGGCACGGGTTCCATCCCTTGTCGGGGAACTAGAACCCCGCGTGCTGCAACGTGTGGCCAAAAACAAACAAACAAATTGGTGATGGGGTGACCTCAGAAGCCACCACCCAGGACTCCGAGGCCGTCCAGGGCTGGTAGGAAAATAGGCGCTCCCCAGAAATTATCCCAACACATCGGAGTCTATGTATATGTTAATCCCAGTCTAATTTATCCGCCCCCCCTTCCGCTTTGGCAACCGTAAATTGTTCTGTCTGTGACTATTTCTGTTTAAGTTCATTTGTATCATTATTTTAGATTCCACATGTAACTGATATCACATGATGTTTGTCTAACTTCACTCAGTACGATCATCTCTAGGTCCATCCATGTTGCTGCAAATGGCATGATTTCATTCTTTTTCATGGCTGAGTAATATTCCATTGTATATATGGACCGCATCTTCTTTATCCAACAAGGATTTACTGTATAGTACAGGGAACTATACTCAATATTTCATAATTACCTATATGGGAAAAGAATCTGAAAAAGAATATATATATATATATAAAACTGAATATAAAACTGAATCACTTTGCTGTACACCTGAAACTAACACAGCATTGTAAATCAACAATACTGCAATTAAAATTTTTAATTTTTTTTAAAATAAATGAAAAATTCAAGAAAGTTTTCAAAGAACGAGAAAAGGAAGACTAATGATAGCAGATAGCAGGCATCAGTATCATGTTGGCTTAGGGTTTACTTCTATACCTTGATAATTGTTTATGTATCTATTACTTGTATTATTAATGTGACATTTTTAATTTTTATCTTTAAAGAATGAGAAAATTGCAATACTTACCTGAATTTCTTATCCTATTTCATTTTTCCTGACAGCTTTGGTTAGTAATGTAATTTTCATATTGATAGCTTTATAATATTACCATTTTATTTTGTAACAATAATTGCCAATATCGTTTCATCTAAACTACAGGGTCAAATATTTTCTCTGTTCAACTATCGATTACGCAGAATTAAGACTTAGAGTTTCTTTAAGAAGGGTTTATTAAAACTACATTTGCTGAATTACGGAAAAAAAAAATTCGCATCTGAGGAGCAGAATTCAATGACGAGGAAATGTTTAAAATTGACAGCGAGTCGGGTGACCACAGCTTGGGTGTTTTACACCAGAGGAAGACGCTTGGCAATTAAGTCCGTCAGCATGAGGAAATGAAATTTTTTTTTGACAGGTCCTCTCATGACTGGGAGGGGCTTGGCTCCTATATTCCTTGGACCCCCAACTCTAACTGGCTTTCTTGTAGTGCCATCTATGGACATAAAGTATGTTTAGTTATGGGTCCCTCCAGAGAAATGGACCAACAGGAAGCACAGAGAGAAAGAGAAAGGGGGAGAGAGAGAGAGATTATTTGAAGGAATTAGTTCATTCAACCACAGATGTGTAGAGGGGGCACCCCAAAATCTGAAGGGTAGACCAGCAGGCTGGAGACCCAGAGAGAGCTGAGGCTACAGGTTGAGTCCCACGACCATCTGGAGGCAGAATTCCCTCTTCCTTGAGGAACCTCCGTCTTTTCTTCTCCTAAGATCTTCAACTGATTGGACAAGGCCCACCCACATTGTGAAGGACAATCTGGTTATGTCAAAGTCTCCTGGTGTCAATTTTTTTTTAATTGTAGTTGATTTACAATGTGGTGCTGGTTTCTGGTGGACAGCAGAGTGATTCAATGATATACTTTTTCAGATTCTTTTCCATTGTAGGTTTTTACAAGGCATTGCATATAGTTCCCCGTGCTCTACAGTAAATCCTGGTTGTTTATTTTATATAGAATAGTGTACATCTGTTAATCCCAAACTCCTTAGTTATCCCTTTCCCCTTTGGTAGCCATAAGTTTGTTTTCTATGTCTGTGAGTCTGTTTCTGTTTTGTACAGAAGTTCATCTGTATCATATTTTAGATTCCACATATAAGTGATATATTTGTCTTTCTCTGACTTACTTCACTCAGTACGATCATCTCTAGGTCCATCCATGTTGCTGCATGATTTCAATGTTTATCTCATCTTTTTTTTTTTTTTTTTTTTTGGCCATGCCATGGGGCATACGGGATCTTAGTTGCCCAACCAGGGATCGAACCCGTGCCGCCTGAAGTGGAAGCACAGAGTCCTAAGCCCTACACCACCAGGGAAGTCCCAACGCTCCTCTCATCTTAAAAAATATCTTCCCAGCAACCTCTAGACCAGCGTTTGACCGCAAAGCTGGGTCCACAGCCCAGCCACAGTGAGATAAAATTAGCCAGCACAAAGTACGAGTTTTCAGGCAACCGAGAGCCCTAACTAGCTTCCGATGGGCATCGTCTGGAAGCAGGGACCCAGCCAGCTGGACCAGAGGAGCGTGGAAAAGGCACCAGCTCAAGCCAGCATGGCACCATCGCCTGGATGACGGCTCATCCTTGTGGCAGGAGGACCTGACGGCTGCCTCTCATGCTGGCGTGTTTCCACAGCTTGAGAAACCAGTGCAGGTGTCAGCCACGAAGCACGGCTGCTTCCACCAACAGCAGGGGGACAGGAAGAGCTGGGGGCAGCTGACGGGCCCCACGGCTCTTCAGCCTCGTGATGTCACCCGCGTGGATCCTAAACCTTCCCTCCTGCAGCGGCCACTAAACCCTGTGGCAACTTCCTCCAAACCGAGAAATACAAGAGGTCCGTGGGAGTTCCCTAGCGGTCCAGTAGTTAGGGCTCCATGCTTCCACTGCAGGGGGTACGGGTTCCAACCCTGGTCGGGGAACTAAGATCCTGCAAGCCGCAGGGCATGGGCAAAATTTTAAAAGTAATAAAATAAACTTTTTAAAAAAATAAAAATGGTTATGCTAGAAGGGCCAACACCAGAGGAAAGAGCCATGTAGGGAGAAGCCCCAGGGATGATAGGAGTAAATGCGGAAAGGGGGAGAGAAAACAGCCTCCACGTGGACCCGACAGAGGCCTTTCTAAGCAGGAGTCTTTTATGTGTGAAGATAAGCCCCACCCCCTCTGCGGGCTGGGTGAGGTAACAGGCAGTTTGAAGAGGCCCCCAGCCGCCCCGAGCACGTGGGCGAGACAGTCAGCTGGACCCAAGAGCTGTGCCCGCTGAGGCCTGCAGCCCTGGTCACGTCCTGTGGCACTCAGCTGCTCTATCTGCCAGGGAGGGCTGCACGATGAGTAAAGGTACGCATCAAGTTGGCTGGGCCACCAGGAGCCCAGAGAGCTGGGGCACCGTGATCTCTGCACGTGTCTGGGAGGGTGTTTCTGGACGAGGTGAGCATCTGAACAGGTGGATGGAGGAAAGCAGGTGGCCCTCCCCAGGGAGGGTGGGCCCCGTCTAACCAGTTGACACTTGAATAGAACAGAAAGGCGGAGGGAGAATCCTCTGTCTCTCTGTCCTTGAGCTGGGATGTCCATCTCCTCCTGCCCTTGGACACCTGTGTGCCTGGTTCTCAGGCCTTTGGACTCGGGTGGAACACACCACCGGCTTTCCTGGGGCTCCAGATGGCAGACAGTGGCACTTCTTGGTCTCCCGAACTGTGTAGGTCAATTCCAATCAATCAGTCAATATATACATACCGATATAAAGATACAGATATATGTATTACACAGGGTTCTGCAGAGAAACAGAACCAATACCTACATTTATCTATATCATCTTTCTACCTGTCATATGTCTATCATCTCCATATCTATCATCTAGCTAGCTAGCTATTATCTACCTACCTACCATCTATCTATTATCTATCATCTATCCATCTACATAGATATTAGATATACCCTGTTGGTTCCGTTTCCCTGGAGAGCCCTGACTAATACTGGCTGCTGTAACAAAGTAGCCCAGACAAGGTGGTTTAAACAACAGACACGTGCCTCTCACAGGCCTGGAGGCTGTTAGTCCGAGACCACGGCCAGGGCAGATTAGTTCCCAGCGAGGCTCTCCTCCTGGTTTGTACAGCTGCATACTTGCCGTGTCCTCACGTGGTGGAGCGAGAGCTCTGGTCTCTTCCTCTCCTTATAAGGACACTAATTCCATCACGGGGACCCCACCCTCATGGCCTTATCTAACCCTAATCACCTCCCAAAGACCCCACTGCCTACCACCATCCCCTCGGGGGTCAGGACTTCCACATACGAATTCCGGGGGGACACAAAGACTCAGTTTGCAACATGCTCCCGCCACCTCGCCCGGGGGTGTCCACACGAGTGGGGCAGAGGCAGAGGAGGAAAGGCAGGGCTGGGGGCTCCCTGCGCGGTCTCCCCCTGCGCTGCCAGCAGTACGGACGTGCCTTCCTGCACGTGCATCGTGCACCCACCATCCCCCCCGACTGTGCATCTGCTCTTCCCTTCATCCACCTCCCCGTTCCCAACCCATCCCAACGCCTCGCCGGGGTGGTCAGGACAAGACCTGGGAGGGCCACTGCCAGCCCCTCGCCCCGACCTCACCAGCCCCTCCCACGGGGTGTCCCTGCTGCCGCCAGACACCCACCAAGGCAGGCTCACCGCTGGCTCGGGCACTACGCATGCGCCGCCTCCGCTGTCCCGGGCCGCGCTCCTGCACGAGGCCGTACACGGCGGGACCGCCCTGAACCAAGCTGACCACAAACCCAGGACTGGCCCCCGTGGCCTGGCACGCGAGACCCCGGATGCCAGCGGGAAGGGAGGTGAGCCGGTCACTGCATCCCAGCGGCTGCACCTCCCCCGTGTCCTTCTGCCACCTGGAGACCCGCCATGTGGGCTTCACCGCCCACAGCCCAGGAACGGGCTCCTCCCTGGGGAGACCCCACACACCCGCCCCAGGCAGGCCTGCGGCCACTCAGCCCATCCGCCACGGGGCCAGCTGCCCGGGCCCGAGAGGCGTGGTGTAGCTCTCCGGCCAAGTGCGTGTGAAGGGGTGAGGGCCACACCAGCCGTGGAGCCAGGGCACCAGGCACTGAGGGCAGGGTGATGCTCCCCCAACTCTCCTGGGTGAGGATCTGGAAATGCTGAGTCCTCAGAGGTTCCGGGAGGAGAGTGGACTGCAGAAATCCCACGGTTCCTGCCAGAGTGTCTTACGGAGCCGGGAAACGTGTGAAGCCATGACACGCTGACCAACGACAGCTGTCCTTTAAGGAGAAGTGCGTTAACTCATTACATTTCGTGCAGGGAGAATGAAAGCTGCTCAACGCACGTTCAGTTTACCCATAAAAGTACAGGATGGATGGATGGATGGATAAACAGAGACAGATAGATAGACAGAAACGACAAACTGACAGGTAATAGAAAATACACAGATACGTAGACGATAAATAAAGAATAAGTGTATAGATGATAAATAAGATAACATAGACAGACGATAGATACAGAGATGTCTGATAAATTGATCATAGATACATAGATAAATACACAGATGATACAGACAACAGATACAGATAATAGGTCGATAGATAATAGACAGAAAATGGACAAGGGCATAGATGATAGATTATAGATGCAGAGATAATAAATAATACATACATAGATGATAAAGATGTAGATAGATGATAGATATGTAATAAATACACAGATGAATAATAAGAGATGACAGATAACTGACAGAATATAAAAAAGAAGATATACATAGATAGAATATAAAAGTATATATATTGATATATGTAAATATATATACTTATGTTTACATACATATTTACATTATATATTATACATATATATATATATAAATAGAATCAACTCCATCCAGGCATGGAATCACAAAGGTTAGTATGTATGTAACAAACCGGCCATCAACACAATTATCAGCTCCTACGCTGGACCATTAAACCCCAATCCTGGCGTCCCCGGTGCTGCGCACGAGACGTGATCTTCCCAATGTCACCTACCCTCCAATCACTGCCTCATTTCCACGAAGACGCAGCCAGGATCCCCCTGGAAGCAAAAGCCCCGAGAGGACTCATCAAGTATCTTCTCCCAGAACACCCGCCGTCTGAGGGGAAATGCATCTGCTGGGGACCCCACGTGACAAAATCTCTCGGGAAAAGTCCTCTTTCAAGGACAGCTGTGGAGGCCACCGGGTTCCGTCCTTCTAACAGAGGAAGCGATGCTCGTCTCCCTAAGGAAACACTTCCTGAGGAATCTGCCCCTGCCTTGTGCCATCTGCCGTCTGCTAAAAGCCTATCCCATCTGGTCTCTCATCACCCAAAAAATTGAGAGAGTTTGGGTCAATCGGGAAGGTGAACTAATTGGGCTGAAAACGAGAGGTGGGCAAAGCATCCCAACCTTGCTTCAGGCCAAAGGTCAAACCACTGAGCAGATATTCTAAGGGCGCTCCCAGAAAACCAGAAGAAACAACCCCAGCAAAGAGGCCACGCGGAGCCCCCAGCCTCGGAGTCACAGCCTGAGAAGCCGGGACGGGCCCAGGCAGCCGGGGGGACCCAGAGACCACGCAGGTTCCGGGAGGGCCCTGCGTCTGCAGGGCTGGCGCACAGGCCAGGAACCCGGATCTGCAGAGAGGAAGGGGGAGCCCGAACGGTCGGGATCTTGAGTTGAGCACCACAGGATGGGGCTGGCTGTGTGCACGGCAGGGCCGGAGGAGAGGCCGGTGGGGCTGGAGGCTGAAGCCACCCAAGGCAAGCAGCCGCTGTACTCCACCCGCACGGGGCTGCAGAGGACGAAGCCAGCGAAGTTCAGAGGAGGGCCCCCAGCACCTAGAAGGAGGACCCCGAAGGCCTAGCCCTGGGCCTGCTAGCCGTGAGAGGCACAGAAGGGCTGTGTTTCCAGGCAGAGCTGCAAACCCAGCCCCCCGGTGGCCAGAACAGCTGCAAAACATCCAACGCTGGGTCTTAATTCAGTACAATTTATAGGACGGGGACACACACGGGGCTGCAGGTTCCCAAGGAGAAGAATTCTAGCTATGTGTCCGGGATTGGTCCAGACTGCACCCGGAAACCAGAAAGACGAACTGTCCGAGGGCCGCAGTGCTTTCTGAAGCCTGTGAAGTGCCCCAGGCCTTCGCTCAGAGGGCGGCCGAGACCCCGGGGTCACTCCAAACACACACTGAGGCGCCCACCTCCCTGAGCCGGGATGAGAGCGGGACTCTGAAAGGAAACTGACTTTACAGCAAGACCTGAGCATGAAACACACACCACCTTGAGGAAGCCGAGTCCTGGGCCGACCCAGATAAGACACATCCTTAACGGTCAGGGGCTGTGTTTTTACGAGAATTTCTGTATGCCAGCAATGATACTTTATCTAAGACACTGAAGGCCACGTTCCACTTAACGTTCGACGGAGAACGCTCTGCAAGTGTCAGGTTATCATGACTGAAAACTGGCCCGTTTAAACTCAAAATGTTTGTGCAGAAAAATTCTACGTTTGAATGCCCCTCCCCATGCCCCCAGGGACAGAGGCAACCCATAACGTGCAGAAGGAGAAAAATAACGACGGACGCCGACCTCCCAGTCTGTCTGTTTCTGGGGTACCTCGTTTTCTTAAAAGGAAGGAGAGAAAGGAGTCGATGGGAAAGAATCCAGATGCCGTAGCGATACACGTGGTCCGAGGTCAGCACCCAAAAAGGCTCGGCTTTTTAAAATCATCCTGCCCACACCCAGTGCAAAGACAGCCCAGGGAACAAACGTGCAGAATCCCTCCTCCCGTAGCAGGCTTCCCCGGCTGGCAGCTTTATTCACATAAACACACTGTGATACCACAAGATCCAGAAATGCATCACAGCCTTGATGTGATTCCCAAAGACCCCAGGACAAAGCACAGGGGCCTTACTTCTTCCGCGTGGCTTGGAAAAGTCTCTTTAAACAAACAGAAATAAAGCCCTCCCTCGAGGTCGGAGGCTTTCCTGCAAGTGTGAAGCGTTACTCACGCACGTCACACCGATAAATTAGGAGTCCGTTTATCGCTGGGGCTTCTTGAACAAGCGTCCGATTGGACAGCGTTAAATAAGGAAAAGTACAAGCCAGGAAGAGGGCCGGCAACCCCAGGGCTTAGGAAAAAACGTGACAAACGCAGAGAGGCGGCTAGCTGGAGGGACACAAGTTTTCACGAGTGACAGAAAGCCAGGATGTTAAGAAATGTGGGGGACGGGGGGTCAGATGCAAAGCAGCCAACTACAGCCCGGGAGGTGGGATGTGCGTCTCTGCGGCTCTTTTCCCAGCCAGAGAGCAGAGCAGAGGGTCTGGAGACAGCGACCCTATCGCTTTCCTTCAAGGAGACGGCGCAGGTGACGCTGCTTTCTGACGCCTGACTTCCTAAACACGTTCAAGGCTGGTGACATCAAGATAAAAGACTGCCTTGGCCGGAGCCACAGGAAGTCCCCAGCCACGAACCTGGAGAAATGCCCTCCTTAAGCCCCCGGGATGCGGCTCGATGTTGGGGTCCTGGGAAAAGATTGCCGAGGGCTGAGATGGGGCATTTGTAAATCGCGTACCTCCCGACAAAACCTCCACCCGGACTTGGGTTGTTTTAAGGTGGGAATCAGAGATAAGTCTGGTGTCTTTTTCTTTTTAGGGCCACACCGCGCAGCATGTGGCATCCTAGGGCTCCGACCAGGGATCGAACCCATGCCGCCTACACTGAGAGCACGGAGTCTCAACCACTGGACCAGCCAGGGAAGTCCAGGGGCTTTGCCTCTTGAAGAAAAGCAATTCGTTTAAAATAAGTAAATAAATAAAAGTAGTTCTAAGTGTTAGAAACGGTCTTCCCGTTTCCCCAATGGCGTAAGCAACCCACAAGGACCCCCAAAGATAAAATGATCCCTGGTACTATTTTTAACTCAATGCCCCCCGCCCCCCATTGGTGTTTAAAAGAGAATGCAAGAGCCGTTTCCAGGAATCAAATCTAAATCAGCCCTCTAAGAGCCGGCCGCGGGCACGTGAGGGTCCTCCGTATTCAAAAGCAGGGTTTCCAAGGAGTGGGGACCGCCTTCTCTATGTTCATCCCAAGAAAAGTGATTCTGGGGAAACCGGACCTTTGAAGCATCAGACTCACAGAAAACCCACCTCAAGACCCATGAGCTACAGGGCTCACAAGGACTGTGAATTCAGGCAAGGGGAGAAAAAAGACTGATTCATGGCAGAAAACACACCACAACCAACACCTCTTTTCTGCTTTTTTTTTTTTTATAAGCGGTTGCACTGCAGACTCACTGTTAACATTTTCCACCAAACATAAAACTGGTGTCTCTTGAAAACAGGGCGTCTGGCGAGAGTGTCTCTCCCCGGCTACCCAGAGGCAAGTTTCCCACGTAAGTGACAGTGTAAATAGGTTCCTTCACCAACCAATGGCTAACACCCACGGATGGTGTCAGTGGAGGACACACCGAGGTTTCATCCTCGCTGCCCATCGGTTTCAATCTTTCTTCGATTTACCCCAAACCGTCCCTCGCAGAGAACACGAATGCTGCAGGTATGGAATTATCTAGGAGGCAAAACATCCCTGCCGGCCGTGCTTCTGTCGCCGAGTTCAGCATTTGCAATCCTATCAGCGGACACCTAGGGCTTTGATAAGTCATTTCTTTCCCTTGCGCTGGGACGCAAGGGGCCCCTCCAGAGAAGATGCTCATTTTCACCAGCTCTGGGCCACCCAAAGCCCATCTCTGTCCTCTGAGCCCCCCAAAGCCCCCCACCTGTCCTTTGGGCCACCCAAAGCCCATCTCTCTCCTTTGGGGCAACCAAAGCCCGTCTCTGTCCTCTGAGCCACCCAAAGCCCCCCACCTGTCCTTTGGGCCACCCAAAGCCCATCTCTCTCCTTTGGGGCAACCAAAGCCCGTCTCTGTCCTCTGGGCCGCCCGAAGCCCCATCTCTGTCCTCTGGGCCGCCCGAAGCCCCACCAAAGGTCCATCTCTCTGTTTTGTGCATTTCCTCTGTCCCGGGCAGCGCGCCCACCGGCGGGGTCAGTACTGACAGCCAAGCATCCGACGAGAGGCGCCCACGCGCGGTCCCCCCCCCCACCGCCACGCTACACGAAGCTGCCGTCCCTGAGGCCGAAATAGCCGGCGTGGCCGGCATCGCCCAGAGGGAACGCCTGCTCGTGGCCCAGGCCCCACTCGCCCTCGTCCTCATCCTCCAGCTCGGCCGCGGCGCCGCGCGCATTCTCGTACAGGAAGATCTGCTCGTGCACGTGCGCGGGGGCCAGGCGGTTCCGCTTGGCACTGACGACGTTGGCCGAGGAGCCGAAGAGGCGCTCGGGGCAGACGCGCGTGGCCGCCACGGACCAGTACTTCTGCAGCACCCTGGGCAGCAGCGGGAAGAGCGCCAAGCGGTCGGACCACCACCTGAGGGGGTCCTCGTTGAGCCCCAGCACCTTCTGCGACTTGAAGTTGCTGAGCTCCTCCACCACCTGCGCGCGCCAGCCGTCCTGGTCCTCGACTCCCGCCGCGGGGCAGAAGATCTCGGCCAGCATGTCGTGGATGACGCTGGCGGGCGGCGGCGTGGCCGAGGGCGCCGGCTTCTTCACGGGGGGCTCCTCGGGCGGGGCGTACAGCTGGTCCCCGGGGGCGCGGTAGGCGCCGTCCTTGGCCTTGTCCAGGAGCCCCTTGGCCTCCTCCACCACCCTGTTCTCCACCTGCTGCCTCTCGAAGGTGGACAGGAAGGGCAGCCTCTTGTAGCGCGGGTCCAGGAAGGTGGCCACGTTGAGGAACATGTCGATCTCGGGCGTCTCCTGGTAGGTCTTGGCGAGCTCCTTGGCGATCACCTCCTTGGCCATGCTGATCTCCTTGGAGTCCGTCTCCTTGCTGTTGAGCGTGCTGTTGAGAAGCATGTGCAGCAGGGGCTTCACCATGCTGATGGTGGGGTACTTGGACCCGGACAGCATGTCGGCCACCTGCTTGAAGGGCTGCAGCAGGTCCACCAGGCCCTCGATGGTGGCCCACTCGGCGGCCTCCAGCAGGAGGTGGTGGTTGTTGCTGTCCTCCAGGAGGACCCCGGCGATGGCGAACTGCTGCTCCTTGAGGCGCTGCAGCATGGCCAGTGTGCTGCCCCACCAGGACACGCGGTTGCTGACCAGCATGCAGTGGGCGGCGTTCTGCTGCTTCTGCTTCTCGTACAGCATGTACATGGCCACGGTGGACTGCTGGAAGTACTCCACCAGCCTGCGGCAGCGGCCGAGCAGCGCGCCCAGCTTGGGCAGCCGGAAGGCCTGCTGGATGCCCGCGTCGAACGTGTGGCCCAGGCAGGGCATCTGCACCGCGATGTCCAGCAGCGAGCAGGCCTTGGCGATGTCCTTGCCACGGTCCGTGGTGGCGCTGAAGACCTTGGAGCTGACGCCCCACTCGATGAAGGCTTCGTACAGGACGCGCGTGATGGTCTCGGCCGCGTTGTCCTCCGGCACCTCGAAGGTCTTGAGGCAGCGGGAGCCCAGGAAGAGGCCGTGGGGGGCGGCGCGGCCCAGGAAGTGCGCGGCCAGCGTCACGTAGGTCCGATTCTGGCTCTCGCTGCGCCACAGGTCGGTGGAGATGCCGCACCACGCGGCCTCCGCCAGCTCCTTGAGGACCGCGTCACGCACGGCGCCGTAGCGCTCGGGGATGGCCTTGCCGCAGAAGAACTTGCGGCTGGGCAGCTCGTAGCGCGGCTCGGCCGTCTTCAGCAGCACCTTGAACGTGGGCTCGTCCACGATGGACGCGGGATAGAGCCCCTCGCAGATGAGGCCCATGACGGCGGCCGTCAGTTCCTGCTGCCTGCGGCCCTCGTGGCCGTGCACCGCTGCCGCCGCCGCCGCCGCCTTGGCGGCCGGCGGCTCCTGCGCGCTCTGCTGCGCGGCCTCGGGCTTGAGCTTGGAGAAGGCGCTGGCGAAGGCCTCGCGCATCTGCTCCGTGTTGCTCTTGACAAACTCGC
Organism: Delphinapterus leucas; assembly: GCF_059928025.1. NCBI lineage: Eukaryota > Metazoa > Chordata > Mammalia > Artiodactyla > Monodontidae > Delphinapterus > Delphinapterus leucas. The sequence continues at coordinate 132,938,655 of NC_143150.1, read as the reverse complement.
AGAACTCATCGGGGTGGTTCTTCTCCAGGTGGTAGGACAGGTTGGAGGTGTTGCCCGAGTAGGCGATCTGGGCCATGCAGATGCGGCAGTAGATCTTCTTCCACTGCAGGATGCAGCCCTCGGCGTTCGTGTCGAAGCCGAAGTAGCGCCACACTTTGCTCTTGGCGCGCGGATGCGCCACCAGCTTGAGGTCGGTCTGCGCGCCCTCCAGGCTCTTGCCCTCCATTGCGCCACCCGGGCCGGGCCTCGCTCATTCGGGACGACCTGCCGAGAAGCAGCGAGACAAACACAGCGTGAGAAGAGACCCGGCTCCGGCCGGCGGGGAGCGGGGCTGCTCCGGAATCAAGGGCGCACGCAGAGGGTCCCCGGGGGCCGCCGCTCCGGCTCGTGGCTTTGGCACAGCAGAGGGGCCAGTCTGACAAGCCAGCAACTCTTCCATCCAGGTGCGTCCGAAGACACGCGTTTTTTTATTGTTAGTTTTGGGATCGTCTTTGGACTCCTGATGACAGCTCTTTCCTCACCTGAGCTGCTTTACTCTGTCCTGTTCTAGGAAATCCAAGCAGGGGGGCCTGTTCTCCAGACGGAGGCCACATTCCCAAGCGCCCCGCCAGCCCAAGACGACCCACCTCCCCAACCGAAAACCTGGTCGTCAAGTACGCGTGCCACACGCCACCATCAGATGTGGCTCCAATCAGAAGATGGAAACAGAGCGGATATTAAGTTGTCAGAGTGGCATTAATACGAGCTTTTTCTAATTTTATGTTTTGAAATGATGCCTTTTTGACCACAATGAGATCTCACCTCACCCCCACCCCCAGCGGAATGGGTTTCATCAAAAAGAACACAAATAACAAATGCTGGTGAGGGTGTGGAGAAAAGGGAACCCTCCTACACCATTGGTGGGGATGTAAACTGGTGCAGCCACTATGGAGAACAGGATGGAGGTTCCTTAAAAAGAGATGCTGTATGATTCAGCAATCCCACTCCTGGATATTTATCCGAAAGAAACAAAACCACTCATTAGAAAAAAGATCCATGCACCCCCATGTTCACAGCACCACTATTCACAACAGCCAAGACATGGAAGCAACCTAAACGTCCATCGTCCACGGACAGAGGGATGGATAAAGAAGATGGGGTACATATATACAGTGGAGTATGACTCAGCCATGAAAAAGGAACGAAATTGCACAATTTGCAGCAACATGGATAGGCTTGGAGATTATTATGTTGAGTGAAATAAGTCAGACAGAGCAAGACAAATATTGTATGGTATCAGTTATATGTGGAATCCAAAAAAAAATTTTTTTTTCAACTAGTGAATATAACAGAAAAGAAGCAAACTCACAGATATACAGAACAAATTACTGGTTACCAGTGGGGAGAAGGAAGGGAGAGGGGCAATATAGGGGAAGGGGATTGAGAAGAACAAACTATAATACTCGGTATAAAATAAATAAGATACAAGAATATATAGTACAACACAGGAAATACAGCCAATATTTTATAACGACTATAAATGGAGTATAACCTTTAAAAACTGTGAGTCACTATGTTGTACACCTGAAACTTATATAATATTGTACATTAACTTATATCAAAGAAAGTTAAAAATATTACCTTCTGAACTGCACATGCTCTAGTTATTTTGTTTTTTTTTTTAATCTATCTACCTATCTATCTATCCATCATCCATCACTTTATCTATCTATCTACCTATCTATCCATCCACCTATCTATCCATCCATCCATCCATCACTTATATCTATCTATCTATCTACCTATCTATCCATCCATCCATCCATCACTTATATCTATCTATCTACCTATCTATCTATCTACCTATCTATCCATCCATCCATCACTTATATCTATCTATCTATCTACCTATCTATCTATCCATCCATCCATCACTTATATCTATCTATCTACCTATCTATCCATCCATCCATCCATCACTTATATCTATCTATCTATCTTGGCTGCGTCAGGTCTTCGTTGAGGCATGCGGCATCTAGTTCCCCGACCAGGGATCGAACCTGGGCCCCCTGCATTGGGAGCACAGAGACTAACCCACTGGACCACCAGGGACGTCCCTCTATTTTTCTCCTGGCTGCATCTGGCATCAGGAACCAGATTGGGGCAATAATGGATTTCTCAATCCCTGGAACTTCTCAAAATGCCCACCGTGGGCACTCACACCTGGGCACAGAGACACCTACGAGCTGTGGTGCAGCATTGCCCAGCTGTCAGGGGGACGCATTCGGCGTCCCGGAGCTGCCAGTCAGGGCCAGGACACCCAAAAGGGCAGCTGAGCTTTCTTAAAAGCTGCCTGTTACTCATAGACGTAGCAAACGAACTAGTGGCCACCAAAGTGGAAAGGTGGGGAGGGATAAATTAGGGGTTTGGGATGAACAGATACACACTACTATATATAAAATAGATAAGCAACAAGGACCTACTGTAGAGCACAGGGAACTACATTCAATAGCTTGTAATGACCTATAATGGAAAAGAATCTGAATATGTATGTATAATTGAATCACTGTGCTGTACACCTGAAGCTAACACAATATTGTAAATCAAGTATGCTTCAATAAAAGAGAAACTTTTGGGCTTCCCTGGTGGCGCAGTGGTTGAGAATCCGCCTGCCGATGCAGGGGACACGGGTTTGGGCCCTGGTCTGGGAGGATCCCACATGCCGCGGAGCAACTAGGCCCGTGAGCCACGGCCACTGAGCCTGCGCATCTGGAGCCTGTGCTCCGCCACAAGAGAGGCCGCGATAGTGAGAGGCCCACGCACCGCGATGAAGAGTGGCCCCCGCTCGCCGCAACTAGAGAAAGCCCTCGCACAGAAACGAAGACCCAACACAGAAAAAATAAATTAATTAATTAATAAAACTCCTACCCCTAACATCTTCAAAAAAAACAGAAAAAAAAGAAATAGAAAATTTCGAATTAGGCATGAGCATGAATTTAAAAAAAAAGAGAGAGAAACTTTTAATAATCATAAACAAATATACACATATATGCCTAGACACAGAGAGAAAAAGATACGCTTTAAGAGCATGAATGTTAGTTTTATTACTTATTTGATTTCCTCAAATGATGCCCATGGAACAGACTTCCCCCTGAAATGGGTTAAGTCTGCAAGCTTTCAACCCCCTGTACAGCACTCAGGGGGTTAAATCACAAAGTGCACCAACCAGGCGTTTTCTGAGTGTGGGGCGTATGTTCAAAGCCAAAACCCAGTAACAACGACAGTGGTTTGAATAGTGGCCCCCCTCCCCAAATTCACGTCCCCCCAAAACCTGACAGTGGGACCTTATGTGGAAACAGGGTCTTTGCAGAGGTGATGAAGGGAAGGGTCTGAGATGAGGTCCCCCTGGATGAGGGTGGCCCTACATCCAATGACAGGGTCCTTACAAGACACAGGAGAGGGGAGACACAGACACAGAGGAGAAGCCCCGGGAACACAGAGGCAGAGATGGGAGGGACGCGGCCAGAAGCCCAGGGACACCTGGAGCCCCCAGAAGCTGGAAGAAGCGGGAAGGACCCTCCCCTGGAGCCTCCGGAGGGAGCGCGGCCCTGGGACACCTCGACTTCGGGTTTCTGGTCTCCAGAAAGAGACAGGATGAACTTCCATGATTTTAAGTACTTTGTTACAGCCGCCCCTGCACGCTCTACTGATGAGAACAAAACTATAAAAGCTATGAGTGGTAACATCACCCCTGGTGCTGGGCGCCCTGCGGTCAAAAGGGCCCACCTGAGGCTTTCAGGGAGAGGTCACACTTGGGGGGGCTGATTTAAGGGGCACGTCGGTAGCCAGGGATGGGGCAGAAGGATGTACTGCTCAGAGGTGAGGCCCAAAGTCTCCAGGACAGGGGGAGGGGATCCGATACAGCCAGGACTTTCACAAAGAGGAAACCCCCAAACCGCACATCCTACAGCCAAGCCAGGATGGGGCACCTGAGCGTGGGAAAGGTGGTCCCAAAAAGCGATGGGAACTGCACAGCGGGCACACCTGGGCTCTGGAATCTGAGCTGCCACATCGCGCGCGGGCCACGCAATTCAGTTTTATCAGATCCGACTACACCTGGATGATGATGGTGAATTACTGCTGTGATCTGGCTGAAGGAGTCCAGCGCCATCCTGGCGCAGACTTTTGCCCACAAAGCAGGAAGCATCCCTGACACAGTGACAACCTAAGGAGGCACCGCCCGTAGGGCCTCCCCCTGCGGCATCACCTCCTTCGGGCCAAAGATGTCAGAACCTCCAAGGAGGTGACACACAGTAGGAGGGTTCTGAGCACATACGTTGAAGGCGGCTGCACAAAGCCACCCTCCACTGTCTGGAGGGCAAGGTCTACATCTCCCGTCAGAGTCAGGAATCAAGGTTTTGTCAAAGCACCCTCTCCACAGGGTCCTTCTTACAGGGCGGCCTGAGCATCTCTGGGGGGGACCATGGCCAAGACACTGCCAGGGACGTGGCGAGGTCCTGCCTTTTCTCACATCAGAGACACCAGCCAGATCTTCCCACTCAGCTTCACCAACACAAGGAACATGTCACAAGACACAAGATGAAGTCACCAAGTGGAGAACCAGCTGCATTCTTCCCAGTCGGTACTTCGGGAAACTGGCAAGAACCAGAAACAGGGCCACTCTCCCTGATTTTTGTTTGTTTGTGTTAGAGATTATAGTTATTTTTCACTGGGAAAAAATGTTACTAGGAATAACATGTAAGTGACTTGTTACGTTACTTGAAATATATGTTGTAAATTTCTGTTTCAAATTTCTGTTCACCTTTTTTTTCACTTCAAATAAATTTAAATTTAATTAACATGTAAGTGAATAGGATCCATATGGATAAGTAAATGCCACATAAACAAAAGCTCTTTGGGGCTTCCCTGGAGGTCCAGTGGTTAAGACTCCACGCTTCCAAGGCAGGGGGCATGGGTTCGACCCCTGGTCAGGAAACTAGGATCCCACATGCTGTGTGGGACAGCCGAAAAGTAAAAATTTAGAAATTTATTTTTAAAAAAGCTCTTTGGGTGGGAGGGGGGGCGGGGGGGAGTACTTATTTTTTTTCAAGAGTCAAAAACTCCTAAGATCATGAAAACTGTGCTTTCACCTCCCTGGATCCACAACCCCCAACCGTTCGTATGTACACAACACCAACGAAAAATAACTTCCTCTTTATCGGTTTCTAAAAACCCTGCAGTTTGAACACCAGGAGCCACCCTAAAATAGCTTCGTAAGTGGGCCAGCCGACATCTTTTGGGGGTGTCAGCCCATCAGTAGAAGTCCATTTCCAGACCTACCTCCTATTTCCAACAGAACTCTTAAGGGAAATGTCTGTGTGGTATCAGAACGTCCCTGCAAAACACACCTGGATGACTTTCTCTCCCTTTCAAAACTGATGCATTTAATTTGTAACAGACAATCGCCACAGAGAATCTGGAAATCAGAGTCTCTTACGGGAAGTTTTAATCTGCTTACACACATCTCTATCAAGGCACAGCCTGCAGCGATCGTGAGTTTGTAATGATCCTGTTTACAGATAGCGCATTTTAAGGTTACATTCAGGGGTGGGTTACCTTTTCAGCATCTTCCTTCACCTTTTCATAGAATCCAGGTGAACTCACACCACACGCCTGTCCCCCACCTGATAAAATGTGCAGGACCACCCACAATTGCAAAGCGACAGTAATAAATGTGAGGCAGCTCCATCTTATCTAAGGAGTCCCAGTAAAAGTTATATAATTGCATTAAACATGTGCAGTGTGCACAAGCAACTCATCGAAACGCTGAGACGATCTACAGACAGATTCTCTAGATACTGAAGATTTGACATGCAAATATTAGCAAACTCGTAACCAAGGTAGTTTTAAATCTGAGGCATGATCTGACCGCTCACGGTGGGTTAGCAAAGAACTTCCACAATACCAAATGCACTTCAGGAATCACCGCTGTGGTTTGTCGTTATCCATTTAGAATATATAAATAAGAGAATATTTCCGTATCAACTATTTTATACTGTGCACGTTTTTATTTATATAGACTATATAAGTTATTTTTTAAAAAAAGGAAACATCTGATGTTTAAGAACAACAAACCCCAGCTACTCTCCATGTGAACTGGGCCTCTGGTTACTGTTTATTTAGCTCCATACCGGGGCAAAGTTCAATGTCTCCTCCCCCGCAAAGGTTAAGTCCAGTTAGGGGCAAATAAAAAATGGGTCCAAAAGCAGAGGAACAGTGCCACTTGGGACACCGGCCACCACCTGGCACATGGGACGGATGTTCGTTCACTCCTCCGCCCAGACCTAAAATGATTTCTAACCCCACAGACCACGTGGCTCGCACACAGCAAGCCCAGCAAGTCCATCTTTGGATGAAACCGCCCTCTGCAAAAGCCGGAATAAGGATGCCCTCGGCTGACACATGGCCTCATGGCTGGTTTGCCTTTCCACAACTTTATTTTTTTTCTCAATCAGTCAACAGGTGGAAACCACAGGGCAAGCCCTCAGGTTGGATGCACCTCCAACACGTTTCCGAGGCACGCATTTTGGGGTGCTGCTGCGATAACACCGACAAGTCTAAATTCCATCCTCAACTTGTCTTTTCTGCGAGCGGCTAAACGGGCTCCCGGGCGAGACAGCCAGACCCGTCTAGGAGCAAAACTGCTCGGAGTGGTGCGCTCCACAACCTGGGGCCATTTGGGGCAACCTGGGACAGCTTCCCATACGTCTTCACTGTTTACAAGCCAATCCTGATCTCAAAGGTGACTATGCAGACCCCACCCCCGAGCCCCAGGTACTGGCTGGGGTCTTACCCTCTGTTCATTTCTGATTGCTCTCAATGTGTTTTTTTTTTATAAAAGATACCGAAATCCAGCTTATCAGAAAACCAAATGCTCACCTCCCATAAACCTGGAAGATGTATTTCCCTTTGATGGAGGCCTGGGAGGGTGGAGCTCATATAAAAATATCTACTCCTGGTCGGAGCTGCAGGTTTGCAAAGTGTGGCCCCGGCAGCGCCCCTGCCGTCGGCGAGTGTGAGCGATTCTCAAGTATTTTCACAACCAAAGTCACATGTTCTTTGCCTTTTTTTCACCCCCGCGTCTCAGGGGTGTTGCCCAGACGCTGCTGGGGGTGCCAGGTCAATAGGGTGGAAACACGGGTGAAACTGAGACTCCATCTATCCCCTTAGGCCACACAGTAGAGAGACCGGCCACAAGGTGACACAGCACCACTCTTCGCACCGAATACTTTGTTTTAGAAAGTAGTCATCTGTGACCTAAAAATACAATGTCATGTATGCTCGCGTAGCCTAGGGTGAGTGTGATCTCCTGCAAATTAGGGCAGACAGAGATTCCTACAGGTTCCCCCGTTTTACGTCCTGAGCACGCCGCTGCGACCAGACACAGCCCCAGACGGATCGCCGCCACCCCCCGCTCCCCGGAGGTCCCCAACGTGCGTGCAGAGCGCGAACGGGTCCCCGGAGAGTTTGGGACCGGAGACGCCGCAGAGGTCGCGGGGGCCAGAGGAACAAGGTGCCCCAGAGCGGAAGCCCCTCCCTCCAGGCCTCGCCGCGCCCCCGAGCGCGCCCGGCGTCCCCCACCCACCCCGGGGAGGCCCGTCCTACCTGACCCTGCGCGCGGCCGGGCTCTCGAGCGCCCCCTCCTTCGCCCCGGCCGCGGGGCTGCGGGACGCGCGGGACCCCGGGGACCCCGGCCCGCAGTGCGCGGGGGGAGCGGATCCCCGGGCCGACCCCGGCCCGGGATGCGCGGAGCGGGGGAGGGGCGCGTGGGGACGGCGCACCTCCCTCCCCCCGCGGCCGCCCGGCCCTGCTTCCGGGAGCGCCCGGCGCGGCGCGCCCTGGCCAGCGGCCGGGGTCAAGGGCACGCGGGGCCCCGCCGCGCCCCTCCCCCGCTCCCCCCCCACCCCGGGGGTCCCGGCCGAGGGAGGGGCGCGACCCCGGCCGGGCGCCGCCGCCGCCGCGAGCCCCCCGCCCGCCCCTGGCGCCGCCGGCCGCTGACCTGGTTCCGCGAAGCCCGGGAGGCGGCGGCGCAGCAGCTGCGCCACGACCACCGCCGCGCCCACCGCGTACACTCGCAGGGCCGCCCGCGCCGCAGACAAAAGCGACATGGCTGCCCGGCCGCCGCTTCCGCGCCGCCCGCGGGACTCAGAGCCCCGCCGGACGGCGGAAACGCGCCCGCGCCGGCCCGCCCCCCGCGCCCACGCGCCCGCCCCGAACCCCGCCCGGACCCCGCCTGGACCCCAGGACGCCGCCTGACCCGGGGCGCTGGACCCCGGACCCCCGACCCCGGCCCGGAACAGGCACTCCCGCCCGCACCGCGGACCCCTCCCGGCTGACGACCTCCGCCCGGACCCCGGGACTCTGCCTGACGCCGGGGCCCCGGACCCCAGCCCGGACCAAGGACCCCAGGGACGCCCCCCCGACCCCAGGGACCCCCGCCCGGACCGAGGACCCCAGGAACCCCCGCCCGGACCAAGGATACCAGGGACCCCCCCCGACCCCAGGGACCCCCGCCCGACCCCAGGGACCCCCGCCCAGACCAAGGATACCAGGGACCCCTGCCCGACCCCAGAGACCCAGACCAAGGATACCAGGGACCACCCCCCCGACCCCAAAGACCCCCGCCCAGACCAGGGGCCCCTCCCTGCCTGGATCCTGGGACCCCTCCTGACCCCGGACCCCCGCTCAGACCACAGACCCTGTCCAGATCCCCAGGACCCCTGCCTGGCTGCAGGACCCCCACCCAGATGTGGACCCAACCCAGACCTTGGACTCCTGCCCGGGACCCCCAATCCGGCCCTCGGACCACAAGAGCCCCCTTGGACCTCAGACCCTCCATTGAGACCACGGACTCCCGCTAGGCTATTGCCCACCTCCACAACAGAACCCCAGGCCCCCCAGACGGGACCATGGACTCCCACGTGGATCCCTCCTGGAGCGTGGAACCCCCCGCCCAGACTTCCACCTGACCCCCGCTAGAACCACAGACCCCGCCCAGATCACAGCTAGGACCCTCCCTCCCCACACTTCCCCAACCCAGACCCCCAGTAAGACCCCACACAGACCCCTATCCAGAACCTTACAGAAACCCTAAACCTGGCAACCCCAGACCCTACAGGGACCTTAATACCCACCAGAACCCTGGACCACATCCATATCCCCCGAATTTGGACACCTACTGGACAGCACCCCTCATACACACACCAGCAGAGACCTCCTCCCCCACCACCACCATCAGCACCCGCCAGCACCCAGGACCAAGGATCTCAACCCCAGCCCCACCAGGATTCCTGTCCCTGCTAGGACCCAGGATCCCACACTCCACAACCCTCTGTAACTGTGACCCCCACACCTGGACTCTGGGTCTCCCCCCATCGCCATAGGAAGTGAACCCAGCTGGTCTGACTTGGGGGGTCACCCCCAACGTGCAGGCTGCCCCCCTTCACTCAGGCCACCTGGAGATGCTCAGCATACAGACCTCTTTGGTGCAATCCAAGGCTCGGTTAGAAGGGTCCTTCTGGTCTTTGTGACCCTCTGTCCTACAGATGAGAAAACCGAGGCCAGGAAGCCTTCCAGGATCCCTGGCAAGACCATGGTATCAGCTGCCCCTCTTGGCCAGGTGCACCCAGGTGTGCCAGGCATGCCCAGGTGTGCCCAGGACAGAGCATCAGGGAAGTCCTCCATAGCTGCCACCCTCAAGGGGTTCCCGCAAGAGCCCCAGGTGTGGCCACAGTGACAGAATAAGAAGGACCTAGAAGCAGGTGGAGCCCAGGGAACAGTGGGGGCATGGACCTGTCCCTGGGTATTTGTCCAAAAAGAAAGGCCCGTTGCCAGGCATGTTATCTGTGGAGGCACAGCAATGCCAGCTGACGCGTCCTGTCCTCTTGCCCAGTCTCCCCGAAGCGTGTGTTTTAACGTGGTTTCTGGAGCAGTGAATGGAGGGGCTGGGGTCGTCACCAGGTGCTTCCAGCCACGGCCCCCAGTTCAGAGAGCCTGGAACTCATTAGAATGTTGATGCTGCAAATGCACTTGACTTTTATGGCACCTGTAATAAATCACCCCACGTGTAGCAGCTCAAACAAACACCAACATAGGATCTCACTGCCCTGTAGGTGAGAAGTCTTGCCTGTGGGTCTCCTCTCAAGGTCTGACAAGGTCAAAATCGAGATGTCTACCCACTGGGCTCCCAAGGGAGTGGATCTGGACGAGCCTGTCTCCAAGCTCATTTGGGTTAACAGCAGAATCTAGTTCCTTGTGGTTGCAGGGCTGAAGTCCCCGCCTCTACGCTGGTGGTCAGTGGTGGGGAGGGTAGGATCCTGTCTCTGGTCTGAGCAGGTGTCACCTAGATCCCACCCTCAGCATCTCTTCACCTTCCCGTCTGTCACATCTCTCCCACTCCAGCCAAAGTTCTCTGCTTTTGAGGGTTCATGGGATTAGAATGGAGCAGGGACCTGGTTAATCTGGGATCATCTCCCTATTTTAGGGTCCATACCTTAATTACATTTGTAAGGTCCCTTGTGCCATGTAAAGTTCCAGGGGATTCTGGCTTGGACGCCTCTGAGAGATATCCTTGGTCTCCTCCACGATGCTTGACAAATCCCCGTCCCTTCAAGGATTTTAGGACTCCACCACTGAAGGTAGGTTCACCTGGGCCAGAAGAGGCAGGGACAACTCCAGGTGAGGGGCAGGACATCCCCCCGGAAAAGAAGGTTAGGCAGAATGGGCCCCCCTAGTAGAGGCCCAGGAAGCAGGGCGAGAGCAGCCATCTGGTTGACCCAGAGGCCAACATCTGCCATCAGGCACCCTTGGCACAGTACAAGGTGCTCATTATATTTGGGGTCCTTTTGAACTTCTCTTAAAATCGGGGGGTGGGGGAAGACTATAATAATAATAATGAATAAATATAAATAATGCATGCAGCATGGAAAATAAGTTTTCTACCAGAACTGTCTTAAAATATAAATTTTAATATATCTTACGGAAGCCGCCAAGGTGACCATAGAATGGCCCCGAGGAAGTCAGATCCTGAAGCATCACGGGTGATCAGTTCCTAGAGGCCCCTGACCCTAGAGAAGGGGGCTTCAGTGCTGCTGGCCACACCCTAAACCACAGCAACGTGGGCCCTCAGGGAACTCTGTGTTGGTAAAGAGCCTCTTCGTGGTCAAAGGTCACCCTCCCTACGACAGCCCCTGATAATTCAGTGGCTCCCTCCCACCTGAGTCTCCTTGTAATCAGGCAGCCCCCGTGGCAGCTCCTCTGCCACACCAGGTACATGGGCCACACCAGCCACTTCTGTTTCATTCCTCTCCTATCCCTGGTGCTAACACTGTTATCGTGCAAATTGTATTCCCTACGAATAACCAATAACCGTGGACTCCGCCAGTGCGAACTGTGCTATTGTAATTCACTAGGATGCCTGGTCTTTTTTTTGTTTGTTTGGTTGCGCCGGGTCTTAGTTGCGGCAGGCAGGCTCCTTAGTTGCAGCATGCGGGCTCCTTAGTTGTGGCGTGCAAACTGTTAGTTGTGGCATGCACGTGGGATGTCGTTCCCTGACCAGGGATGAAACCCGTGCCCCCTGCATTGGGAGAACAGAGTCTCAACCACTGCGCCACCGGGGAAGTCCCAGGAGCCTCAAAGCTGGGAGAGAGGCTAGAACAGGTTCTCCTTCAGACCCCCCAGGAGGAACCAGCCCTGCCCACACCTTGATCGCAGACTTCTTGCCTCCAGAACTGTAAGAGGATACATTTCTGTTGTTTAAGCTCCCCAGTCTGGGGTACTTGGTTACGAAAGCCCTCGGAACCTAACATAGATGCTGAAGAAAAACATTTTCTCCTGAAAGGGACCCCCCAGCCACAGTTCTGAGCCCTCAAATCCTGACACTTGAGGGGATAGTCAGACCCCTCGAGCCCTGTGGTCACCCTAGTATGTGTTCAGACCTTCAGATTCTATAACCTAGACGTGGATCCATCACTATCATCAGGGAGCCCAAATCTCCTCCAGGCTCTGCGTGTCCAGCTTTCTTGGGGTATCAGGGGGGCCCGAGTTCAGTGCCCGGCAGAAGGCGGAGAGGTAGGCAAGTGCCCTGAGCTCCTGGAGGTCGGGACGCCCCATGACTCTGTATCCAGCACGATAGGAAGCTGTGACACGCGCTTTGAACACTTGGTCGATGCAACCTTTACACATGAGACTGGTTTCTTCCTACTTCACCTCCCTCCTGAACGATGGGGCAGGAGTCGATGGGTTAGGGACTTCCTTGGCGGTCCAATGGTTAAGACTCCGCACTTCCACTGCAGGGGGCCCAGGTTGGATCCCTGGTCCTGGAACTAAGATCCAGCATGCCACGCGGGTCAGCCAAAATACATAAATAAAGAGCTGATGGGTTATTTAGCAATTGAACTATGGTGTGCTTGCCTGCGTGTGCGCGCGTGCCTGTGCGTGTGTGTCGGCGCGCGTGCACCTCCCTCGGAGGAGTCCTGCCCCGGGGGGTTGGGGGAATGGCCTCACACATGCTACGCTGCACTGCCCACGTGAGACGGGCCGTCACGTACACTCACAGCCTGTGGAGAAGAACAGCCCACTGGGGCCGCACGGGGCTGCCCCCGAGGTCAGGGTGAACCCCAGAGGCAGGCTTTCTAGTCACAAGGGTCTGAGGGGACCCTGGGAGGGTGGGATGGGCTCGTGTGAATAATTCCACGAGCGGACGGGAGCTCAGCTGACTACGGAGGGATGAACCGGCACCGAGCGTGGTCCCCCTGCTCAGGAGGGGGCTGGCTGGGGGAAATGAAAGGGAGACGCTGAGCGGAGAGGCCAGTGCGCCCTCAGGCCCTTTGAGGGCCCCCTGGTTCCCCCCAGACGCCAAGGAAGCACATCACATTGGCCTTAATTTTCGTCATTGCGGTGCAGTATGACTGGGAGGGTGGGATGCGGTGGTGTCAGGAGGAAGGGGGATCCCAGTGCTTTACTGAGAGTGCGGACCAGGCGGGACCCTACACAGATGCTGTGCACAGGGCGGATCCATAGGGGTGTTTTTCCATGAGTCTGGGGAGACTCATTTAACGCCTGCATCCTGGAGGTGTGCTCCAGACCTGCCAGAAATTACACACACACACACACACACCAAGAAAAACCCAAAACCTGGGCACGCACTAAAAAGGCAGACTCCCAGAAAACATTACATACCTCCTGAGTCAGAATCCACTGGAGAATTGTTAAAGAGAAAAAAAGAGAAAGACCCGGAAGTTTGGAGAGAAAGCTGGTGTGGATGCCAAGGTGTGCCCTGTTTTGTTTTCACTGCTTGTGTGTGTGTGTATGTGTGGCATGGGTGTTTATAGGTTTGCTTTTGTGTCCTTATTATGCATCGTGTGAGGGAATTCTCACTGTGATGGAATAAAGTGCTTATAAAATCATTTAGCCCATCCACAGATGGATGGATACACAGCACGGGGTCCATGCACACAGTAGAATATGCCTCAGCCATGAAAAGGAGTGAAGCTCTGATGCAGGCTTCCACGTGGATGGACCTTGAACACACGATGCTCAGTGAGAGAAGCTGAGGCAGAAGGACACACAGTGTGTGATTCCGTTGATAGGAAACGTCCGGAAAAGGCAAATCCACAGAGACAGAAAGTGGATTCGTGGTTACCAGGGGATGGGGAGTGACTGCTCATGGGGTTGGGGGGTCTCCTTTTGGGGGGATGAGAATATTCTGGAACCAGAGAGAGGAGGTGGTTGCACACATGTCGCCATCTTGAAATCAAGGTTGGGCACGGGGCTGCATTTTTATTCTGCGTCGGCCCTGCCAGTTCTACAGCAGAAAATGTTCAGGGCCAGAATCCTCAAGACACCGAGAGTGGACATTCTGCAAGCAACTGGGGTTCTCATTATCTCCCTTCATAAGTCAAATAATAATAATAATAATGCCACAGACAAAAGAAATACACGTAAACTATGAACGCATTACAGAAGGAAAATGTCTCATCCGTTTTAGTAGCAAGAGGGGAAGCTCCAGGAGGTTTTCTCAGAGCAGTGTATCTCAACCCCAGGACGGAAACCGAGTGGGGCCCGCTGGGGCTCCGGGGCACAGAGGCCTTCTTCTCCTTCCTTTCTTATAGGCAGGACTCCAGCCTCTGAGACTTTCCCTGAGTTCCCAAAGGGCGGATGCGGAACAGTTGCTAATCAAGTCCCTGCACACTGGAGACCCTGCACACGCCCTGATCTTATCAGCAACCCCACCCTTGAACTATCGCTATAAACTCATCAAATCCTCCCAAGTTGGGATACATAGATTTTCGAGGGCAGGAGCCCTCTGTGCCCCCCTCTGTCTGGCAAAGCAATAAAGCTCTCCTTTACTACTTCGCCCCTCCAAGATGCAATTCGGCACCGGTGCAGAGTAGAAGCTGAGCTTTCAGCATCACCACCGATGGCCTTTGGGGATAAAGATCCCTTTGCTGCGGCGGTGCAGCCCCGTAAAAGGTCTAGCAGCACCTGGGGCGGGGGCGGGGGGGGGATGCTTCTGGGGAGGCCCAGAAAGGGGTCGCTGTACTCTTTTTGTGTTTTTCCACATCCTCAAAGTTTCCAGTCCAGATGGAGAATATTCTTTGGGACCCAGGTGTGCAGGAAAGAATTAACTTTGCTCAAAGCCAGGTCTGGCCTTGTCTCCCGGGCTCCTGGGAGGTCACCTCTGAGCCCCTGGATGTCCTGCGTGATAAGAGTATATTTGCTTTGCCTGGGGCCTGGGCCACGACCCATAGTCTGTGCTCCAGAGTGATTTAGGACGGGGGCCTTGGGGCGTGCAGTGTCAGCTCGACCTTGGAGGAGATGGAGACCAAAGTCAGTCCTTCAAGCAGTCCACCACGCTGGTTGGCAATAGCCGGAAGTAAGCACACACCCTTGGTGGGAGGGGAGAGCCCTGCCCGTTACTCTGCTGGGACGGGCACCTGCAGGCTTACACCTGGTCTCTCCTAGACACTGCCCCACGCACCACTTCCCTCAGCCGATTTTACTCTGCGCCCTTTCCCTGTAATGAACCATAACAATGACATCGGCAGCCTGGCAGAGTTCTCTGGGTCCACATGGTGAACTATGGACCCTGAGGGTGGTCCCGGGGGCCCACAAGTTACAGTTGGCGCTGGAAGTGAGGGTGGTCTTGGGGGTGTCACACCAGAGATGTGCAATGATATTCCAAGGACCCAGGAAGTCCACATTATGCTTTGTGAGTTGCCTTTGCACAGAATGGGAGGAGGGAAGAGAAAGGCTTGGGGGTGTTACCCAAAACCTGGGCTCCCCTGTCAATGGGTGTGGAACCAAAAGACACAGCCAAGCCAAAATCAGGAGAAGGAAGGGTTTATTATTTGCGGCAAGTAGGGAGATCACAGAGTCCCTTTCCCAAAGCAGTGTTTCCCAAACGGCAAAATTGGGGAAGCTTTAATCTCAGGGTACATGTATATTCATGGCGGGGGCGGGGGAAACGCTTGGGTGGTGCATGCATATTCATGAAGGGGCTTGGGTGGTACATGCATATTCATGAAGGGGCTTGAGCAGAGGAGAATTCAGCATTGCACTGGGGCCAAGGTCCACAGAGTCTAAGCTTTAGTTGAGTTGAAGTCACAGGGTCAGAAAAGGTCAGTATCATCCTCCTCCTTTAGGTCCCGGTGGATCTGGTGGTTGAGGCTCCAGACTAATCACCACTGAAACAGAACTGGGAGGCTTCACCACTGGTTATCTTTGCTACTGTTCCTTCTCTTGCCTGATAACAGTTTGCTCTTTGGTTCCCTTAAGATCATTAATTACCAAGCCCTGTTCGAGGGCAAGCATGGCGACCAGGCCTAGATCCCAAGACGGCTTCAGCCAAAAATGGCTTCTCTTGGGCTTCCCTGGTGGCGCAGTGGTTGAGAGTCCGCCTGCCGATGCAGGGGACACGGGTTCGTGCCCCGGTCCGGGAAGATCCCACATGCCGCGGAGCAGCTGGGCCCGTGAGCCGTGGCCGCTGAGCCTGCGCGCCCGGGGCCTGTGCTCCGCAACGGGAGAGGCCACAACAGTGAGAGGCACGCGTAACGCACAAAAAAAAAAAAAAAAAAAAAGTCTTCTCTTATGTCAAGAAAGCCATGGCTGGTTCACTGTCTCGGGGACCTCCCACCTTATCTGTTTACAGGGGAGAGGGTCCCGGTGAAATATCCCTTTCCTCCTTCACGTTATGAGAAGGCTGTGAGCTATCCCGGTGATCATAAGTGTTCTCTTCCCAGCACTGAGTTTCCTGGACGCTTTGTCGACCGAGTTGCTGAGAAACGCCTTAGAAAACTCCTTAGAACACTTCAGAAAATGAACATTGTCGAGCTTTTTGTTTTTGTGTTTGGCCTTTTGTGGTCCTTCTTTCCGGAAGCAGCTGTGACGCCTGTGTGGGTATTCACACAATAATGTGTGTCTCTGGGGAAAAGCAAGAGAGGGTGCCTTTGAAATCTGCTTCTAAATCTGCCATCCCATTTTCTCGTCTGCTATTGTGACGAGCAGAACAAAAAGGGCAGGTGCAGCTGGGTGGCTAAGGGTGACGCCCGTGTGTGGATATTTCTCCAACTTGGGCATCCTTCTCTACCACCAAACCCCATATAAGAATCCTTTCACTTCAAGGAAGCGTTCCAAAGACAGTGACGGGTTCCATGTTAGATTCGTCCTCACTATGTTTTCCTAAGTTCAGATTTTTTTTTTTTTGAAATGGGTGTCTTGTTATTCATAACAAACCTCTTTCCACGACAGCTGGGTTTATGTGAATGGAGTGACGTTTTTTTTCTTTTTTTGCCGCACCGCGCAGCTTGTGGGATCTTAGTTGCCTGACCAGGGGTTGAACCCGCACCCTCGGCAGTGAGAGCCCCAAGTCCTAACCACTGGACTGCCGGGGAAGTTCCCAAAGTTCAGACTTGTATTTTAATCCTGTTGATGTTTACTGCTGTCCCTCCTAGACGCCGTCACAAAGAAAACATGTTCAGAAAGGTAAAACAGTGGGAAGACATTACATTCTTACATGTTCAGTGTACAGAATCTAGAAAAGTTTAAACGCCTTGGAGGTCCTCCGCTCCTGTAGGAATTCTAAAGACTAAGCAAAGCGTGAGATTCTTGCATCCAACGTCTTAAAAGTCATTCCTTGAATTCTTTCGCTTTTAACCAAATCATGACCCCACCCCTATTTCTCAGGGGCATTTTTATTCTTCTTATTTTTAAATTTATTTATTTATTTTACTTATTTAGTTTTGGCTGCATTGGGTCTTGGTTGCTACACGTGGGCTTTCTCTAGCTGCGACGAGCGGGGGCTACTCTTCGTTGTGGTGCGCGGGCTTCTCATTGCGGTGGCTTCTCTTGTTGCGGAGCACGGGCTCTAGGCGTGTGGGCTCAGTAGTTGTGGCTCGCGGGCTCAGTAGTTGTGGCTCGCGGGCTCAGTAGATGGGGCGCATGGGCTTAGTTGCTCCGCGGCATGTGCGACCTTCCCGGACCAGGGCTCGAACTCGTGTCCCCTGCCCTGGCAGGCGGATTCTTAACCACTGCGCCACCAAAGAAGTCCCAGGGGCATTTTTAAAGTCTTATCTGTGTTCCATTTTCCTTTTTATTTCTGTAATATGGAAGCAAAATTCTTTTCTGATGAGAAAATATCTGACTCTATTTCCCCGGAAATTTATGTACTTAGATGTCAAAGTTGGTGACTTCAGGCGTTTGTAAGTGTCTCCATCACCATCACCATCATTGTTGTTTATTGTGCATCCTTGGTCCTCTTTTCCTGGGAGCATTTATTTCACAGACTCTTGATCAAGACTTCATAATCCTCTGGCCTCTGGTCATTCACCCTAAGACGGTCACAGAAAGCATGGCAGGTATATTCTGTCTGGATCTGCTGGGGCTCCAGGGAGGCCTCTGAACGTGAATGATAACATTGGGCTTTTTCTACAAGGCCAGCGGAATTGGGGCCAAGTTGTCTAGGAGTAGAAAACAGATATGAGAGCTGAGGGTTTGGGAAAAAGACATCCCACACCCAACCTCAAACTTTTGTCTACCTGAAACTGAGCAGGACCCTGAGGGGCCCTCCTGGGGACAAATCCTTTCTGTGTCCCCCATTTCTTATTTGCAGAATAAAGGCTTCAGCCCCCTGGACCTTCCCTGAGTTCCAAAGGGCAGGTTCAAACAGTTGCTGATCAGGGAAGTAGGGGATGCAGAGACAAGGGAGGAGCCGTGAGGAAACAATATAACACACTCGGGTGAGTCAGGGTCAAGGGGCCTGATGTGGAAACACTTAAAGTTTGTATCTGCTATTTCCAGCACCAGGGTCATCTGGGGTGAACTGATATGGGGGGGGTGTTTCCCACTTGATTTTATTATATTTTAATTAGTTTTTATTGGAGCAGAGTTGCTTTACAATGGTGTGTTAGTTTCTGCTGTACAGCAAAGTGAATCAGCTATAAGTATACATATATCCCCTCTTTTTTGGATTTCCTTGCCATTTAGGTCACCACAGACCACGTAGAGTTCCCTGCGCTCTACAGTAGGTTCGGGTTCTCATGAGTTATCTATGTTATACATAGTATCAGTAGTGTGTATAGGTCAATCCCAGTCTCCCAGTTTATCCCACCCACCCCCCTTGGTATGCATACATTTGTTCTCTACATCTGTGTCTGTAATTCTGCTTCGCTGGTAAGTTCATCTGTGCCATTTGTCTAGATTCCACATGTAAGCGATATTATACGATATTTGTTTTTCTATTACTCAGCCATAAAAAGGAACGAAATAGTGCCATTTGCAGAGATGTAGATGGACCTAGAGATGGTAGTACTGAGTGAAGTGAGTCAGAAAGAGAAAAACAAATATCCAGTTGATTTTAGATTATGTTTTCTTGGTTCTTCACATCTACCGTGTGTGTGTGTGTGTGTGTGTGTGTGTGTGTGTGTGTGATGGACGCTGTGGTCCGTGTGTTGTAACTGACTGTGTAGACAGTTAACTTCCCCTGCAGAGTCCAGCAGACAGTTCACTAGGCTGGATGTAAGCTCTAAACTCTGCCTTCCCTGCACGGGGCAGCAGCTGAAACCTCTGCTTCAGGCTAAACCGTTCCACCTAGTTCCCTGGAACTTTCCTACACAGGTGTCATCCAGATCTGCCAAAAATGTGGGCAACGCTCACACACAGATTTTCAGGCCTCCTGCCGCCGATGTCCCATTGAGGAATCTCACCCTCATTTTCCAGGTGATCAGGCACCTGCCAGCTCTGTTTTCTGACTTACACACTAGTGAACCTGCAGTGGTTCTAGCTTCCCCCAGATTAGCAGACTGGGGGCGGCCCTCAGGAGAAACGCTGTAGAGATACGCAACTTCCACTGTGCAGTTCCTCATTTTTCAGAAGAGTCCCCCACCCTGCTCTGGTTTCTGCTCACTTGCGGTCATGCCCCAGTGCCTTCAGAGAGTTTTAATGTTTAGAAATTTCATCCAGAGTTTATACTTGTTATCTGTAGGACGTTCAGTCCGACTGAAGCGACATTCCAATTGCTGGGAGAGGAATTCGATACTTCCTCGCATCTTTAAGACGTCAAGTTGCTCAGAAGAGCAGTTTGCTTTCATAAATTGAGCCTCAGCTCTTTTATCTCTTGGGAACGTATTCCACTGCTTTTTATAACTGAGATCCTTGTGTGGTGCAGCCTTAGAGATGATTTGGAGAAATTCTATAATTATATAGTATTATAGAGAAGTCTGTTCGTTGTTAAAAATCCTTGTGGTTGAGAGTGGAGGTTTTCCCCACCCCTATGATAAAGGACCATATCTGCTCACTTCTTAAATGAGGACACTGAATCGGAGAAGTGTTTACTGCTTAGAAAGCAAATTACCCGCTCCGTAAGTGTGGGCTGCCAATGGTACAGTATGGAAAAGAGCGGGAAGGGGTATCTTCCCAGGGGAGAAATCCGATAAACACTTCCACCAGGGCACCTGGGTCAACCTCACCTGTGATAAGCCGTGTTCATAGTCATCAGCCTGGTGTAATGTGATGAGAAATGCACTTGAACTCTGTGGTCTTCCTCCCCGCAAAACCCACAATCCCAGTCTAACCATGACAAAAAATCAGACAATTCCCAATAGAGGGGCAGCCTACAAAATCCTTAACCAGCACCAGTCAAAACAATCAAGGTCTATAGATAAATAGGTAACTAATAAGAACCTACTGTAGGGACTTCCCTGGTGGTGCAGTGGTAAGAATCCGCTAGCCAATGCAGGGGACACGGGTTCAGTCTCTGCTCTGAGAAGATCCCACATGCCGCGGAGCAACTAAGCCCGTGCGCCGCAACTACTGAGCCTGCACTCTAGAGCCCGCGAGCCACAACTACTGAGCCCGTGTGCCCTAGAGCCTATGCTCTGCAACAAGAGAAGCCACCGCAGTGAGAAACCTGCGCATCACAACGAAGAGTAGCCCCCGCTCGCCGCAACTAGAGAAAGCCCGCACGCAGCAACAAAGACCCAACGCAGCCAAAAATAAATAAATAAATAAATAAATTTTAAGAAAAGAAACTATATATACATAAAACTGAATCACTTAGCTGTAAGCAAAAACTAATACAACATTGTAAATCAACTATACTCCAATAAAAAGTAACTTTAAAAAATTATCAAGGTCATTGTAAACAAAGAAAGTCTCAGAAATGGTCCCAGTCCAGAGGTGCCCCCAAAGAGGCGACAACTCAATGTCATGTGGATCCTGGGATAGTAAAAGGACATCGCAGGAAATCTGCATAGCTATGAACCAGTAAATAATAATGCATCAATATTGGTCCATTAATGGTAACCAACATGCCAGGCTAATGTAGGATGTTGGTAATAGGGGAAAGTTTGTAACTTATACAGCAACTCCTTGGACTATCTTTGCAACTTTTCTGTCAATCTGGAACTATTCTGAAACAAAGAGTTTGTTTAAATACCTAGTATAAAATCAAACGACAGATGTGTTTAAGAATCGGCATTACGATTCCATTTGTTGTCAATGGTGTACAGACGACACACGCCTCACAACATCTTCTCAGCCCCTTCTTTGTCCTTCCACGAGGAATCTGCAGTATCACAGCGGCCATCAACACCCTCAGTCTTAATTGGGCCGAGTCCCTTTCACGTGTCTGATTCACCACCGGCAAATGACTTCACCTAAGGAGACCCTGATACACATGTAATATGTCAGCTTTTCTTTTATGCAACTTAAGAAAGTAACAGATTGATTTTGCCTTCAGTTTCCTTAAAACTGGCCCTTTGCTCGGGCCAGATGGATTCCCGTAAAACAAGGTTATATTACCCGCCAGGGAGCACCCAGTGTTCAAAATATCACTTTCTTCCAATATCCTTCTGCAAAAATGGTTGCAAAAACAACAAGAACAAGGCAATATCTCAGACATGCGTTTGCAGAGAATCTGCATGTGGTCCATCCTTTGGGGACCTCGGTTTTGTCCTCCGTAAACTGGAAATAATGACACCACCTAAGTGTGAGGTTGGAAGGATTCCATCAGAGGATCTGTGTCAAATATTTACCATAACGAGATGGATCCGGAGTTTGGGATTAGCAGATGCCAACTATTACAGACAGGATGGATAAACAACAAAGTCCTCCTGTAGAGCACAGGGAACTCTATTCAATATTCTGTGGTGAACCATCATGGAAAAGAATATGGAAAAGAATGTATGCGTATGTATAACGGAGTCACTTTCCTGTACAGCAGAAATTAACACAACACAACAAATCAACTCTACTTCAATAAAATAAACTTTAAAAAAATTTACCACAACGTCTGCACAGTCAGGGCTCAAGAAACAGTAAATGCGATTTTTAAAATTCGGGGTGCCTGTCCATGCTTTGCTTTAAACATCCAACTGCCCCAGCGTTTTTCCCCCGCAAGGGAATGTCACACCCAGCGTGTTTAGGTACCTGCTGCATTCGATGTCTGAGTGACTGAGAAACGAGGGGCCTTCTGTGTGTGGAACGATCTTGCTTCCGGATGAGATCGCAGGTCGGTAGTTGGTTCTGAGGAAAGGGGTGGGAGGGTGGATTATAGGAAAGAGGTGGATGGACACACAGGGTGTGGGAGAGTTGTAATAAAGGACTGTTTCCAGAGGTGCAGCGGTGGTCAGGGAGGGCTCCTGGGGGCTGGGAACCTGGCGAGCCTGTACCATCTCGGGCAGTGGCACCAGAGGAAGGGGACAGCCACCAGACCCGGAAAAAACAGGTAAATGGACAGGGCCAGCAGACAGGAGCTGGGGCCTTGGGCAAGAGAAGAAAGCCCGTGCTTGGTGATGCGGCATTAGGAACACAGGGATGTGCTGCCCCCTCCAGCCTTGGCTGGGGCTCCCCACTCTTAGAACGGCAGCCCGAGGGCAAGGGAACCCCGGGATGTGGTCCAGGTGCACCAGACCCCTGCCCCGACAGGTTGAGCAGGGTGCAGAAGCCTGGGTAGTGGGTGTTGAGGAGCAGAGGGAAGGGATGGGGCACAAGTGTTAGAGAAATGTGGTGGAGACACCGGGTGGAAGAGAGCTGTCCTGCCCCTCGGTCATGTAACGAGTTCAGATGGGAAGGAAAGAGAGGAGGGAGGGAGGGAGGGAAGGAGGGAGGGAAGGAAGGAGGGAGGGAGGGAGGGAGGAGGGAGGGAGGGAGGGAGGAGGGTAGGAGGGAGGGAGGAGGGAAGGAGGGAGGGAGGAGGGAAGGAGGGAGGGAGGGAGGGAGGGAAGGAGGGAGGGAAGGAAGGAGGGAGGGAGGGAGGGAGGAGGGAAGGAGGGAGGGAGGAGGGAAGGAGGGAGGGAGGAGGGAAGGAGGGAGGGAGGAGGGAAGGAGGGAGGGAGGGAGGGAGGGAAGGAGGGAGGGAAGGAGGGAGGGAAGGAGGGAGGGAAGGAGGGAGGGAGGGAAGGAGGGAGGGAAGGAGGGAGGGAGGGAAGGAGGGAGGGAAGGAGGGAGGAGGGAGGGAAGGAAGGAGGGAGGGAGGAGGGAAGGAGGGAGGGAGGGAGGGAAGGAGAGAGGGAGGGAAAGAGGGAGGAGGGAGGGAGGGAGGGAAGGAGGGAGGAGAGAGGGAAGGAGGGAGGGAGGGAGGAGGGAGGGAGGGAGGAGGGAGGGAGGGAGGAGGGAAGGAGGGAGGGAGGGAGGAGGGAAGGAGGGAGGGAGGGAGGGAAGGAGGGAGGGAGGGAGGGAGGGAAAGAGGGAGGGAGGGAGGGAAGGAGGGAGGGAGGGAGGGAGGGAAGGAGGGAGGGAGGAAAGGAGGGAAGGAAGGAGGGAGGGAGGGAAAGAGGGAGGAGGGAGGGAAGGAAGGAAGGAGGGAGGGAAGGAAGGAAGGAGGGAGGGAGGGAAGGAGGGAGGGAGGGAAGGAGGGAGGGAGGGAGGGAAGGAAGGAAGGAGGGAGGGAAGGAGGGAGGGAGGGAAGGAGGGAAGGAGGGAGGGAAGGAGGGAGGGAGGGAGGGAGAGAGGGAGGAGGGAGAGAGGAGGGCAGGAGGGAAGGAGGGAGGGTTTTAATGAAGGCTGTGAAAGTTATCGATTCAGCAGCCCTACGGCATCCCTTTTTCTAATTAAATTCAAGAAAAGCCTTAAGACCATTCATCTCCATTTCTCGTGAAGGTTCGACCGCGAACCACAGATGTGTCAGCTCCTTCTCCACCATGAGCCTCAGCTGTGATTTTCTCCGCGTGCTGCTTCTCAGTGGTGAACACCTGAGTGAAGACTCTGTGCCACGCCCGAGCTCTCTGGGGGCACCGCTGCCATGGGGGGGTTTCCAGGTGGGTGTCCCCTCGGGCGTCCTAGAAAACCCATGACTCATCTTCCGGTCTGTGCACAGAAACCAAGTGGTGCCACGCTAGGTTCTCGTTTTCTTTTCTTTTTTTTTTAAGAGTTTTTTGATGCGGACCATTTTCAAAGTCTGTATTGAATTTGTTACAACATTGCTTCTGTTTTATGTTTTGCTTTTTTGGCCGCGAGTCATGTGGGATCTTAGCTCCCCGACGGGAGATCAAACCCACACCCCCTGCCTTGGAAGGCAAAGTCTTAACAACTGGACCGCCAGGGAAGTCCATAAGCTATGTTTTCTTGACTTATTTCACACAGGTGTAGGAAGGCTTAACAAATATCCTGGTTAGTGGACATTGTGGGTTTTTTTGTTTTTTGTTTTTATAATCTAAGCAGTGTTCTTTCCTTAAAAATATCTAAGGATGGTTACACAATTGAGATAACTGGTGGGAAGCCAACACAGTTTTCAGTTCCCAGATTATTCTGAGATGCACAGGAACAGGGTAGGTGGAACACATCAGAGGTCCCTGAAGAGCGTTAATGGATTAATCCTTTGTCTGTGGTCCATGGGACATAGAGATAACATGGGTCACAGTTATTTAAAAATAACAATAAAATACATCGTGCAGATTATAGAAGGCATTTTGATGCTTGAAATCCCAAGATAGGACCCTGATGATTATTGCCCTTTTAAATGTCCCTTCCTTCCTCCCTTCCTTCCTCCCTCCCTTCCTTCCTTCCTTCCTTCCATCAAGGACGTCTTAGTGCCAAATGGACCCAGAATTTTTGTTGGACCCCAGGACGGTCGTGAGCACAGCAAAACACGTTTGTTCCCAAATGCCACGGACTTCAGTTGACTCAGATGATTTCATCATTTTTAGAAAGATTCGTTGGCATCCGTTCTCAAAGCCTTTGTCCAAACACATTTTTAGAAAGCAAGCATTTTTCCTCTTTGGCTTACTACATTAAAAAATACTTGGAAACACAGAGGAATGGTGGTTGCACAATAGTATAAAAGTAATTCCTGCCACTGAATGGCACACGTAAAAATGGTCAGAATGGCAGATTTCATTATTTTTATTGATTGTATATATTTTTAATAGATATTTATTGGAGCAAAATTGCTTTACAATGGTGTGTTAGTTTCTGCTGTATAACAAAGTGAATCAGCTATATGCATACATATATCCCCATATCCCCTCCCTCTTGCGTCTCCCTCCCACCATCTCTATCCCACCCCTCTAGGTGGTCAAAGAGCACCGAGCTGCTCTCCCTGTGCTATGCAGCTGCTTCCCACTAGCTCTCTGTTTTACGTTTGGTAGTGTATATATGTCCATGCCACTCTCTCACTTCGTCCCAGCTTACCCTGCCCCCTCCCCATATCCTCGAGTCCATTCTCTAGTAGGTCTGCGTCTTTATTCCCACCTTGCCCCTAGGTTCTTCATGACCATTCTTTTTTTTTTTTTTGATTCCATATATATGTGTTAGCATACGGTATTTGTTTTTCTCTTTCTGACTTCATTCTGTGTGACAGACTCTAGGTCCATCCACCTCTACAGATAACTCAATTTCGTTTCCTATTATGGCTGAGTAATATTCCAGTGTATATATGTGCCACATCTTCTTCTTTTCTTCTGTCGATGGACACTTAGGTTGCTTCCATGTCCTGGCTATTGTAAATAGAGCTGCAATGAACATTGGGGTACATGACTCTTTTTGAATTATGGTTTTCTCAGGGTATATGCCCAGTAGTGGGATTGCTGGATCATGTGGTAGCTCTATTTTTAGTTTTTTGAGGAACCTTCATACTGTTCTCCATAGTGGCTGTATCAATTTACATTCCCACCAACAGTGCAGGAGGGTTCCCTTTTCTCCACACCCTCTCCAGCATTTATTGTTCCTAGATTTTTTTTATAATGGCCATTCTGGCCGGTGTGAGGTGATACCTCATTTTGATTTTGATTTGCATTTCTCTAATGATTAATGATGTTGAGCATCTTTTCATGTGCCTCTTGGCTATCTGTATGTCTTCTTTGGTGAAATGTCTATTTAGGTCTTCTACCCATTTTTTAACTGAATTGTTTGTTTTTGTGATATTGAGCTCCATGAGCTGTTTGTATATTTTAGAGATTAATCCTTTGTCTGTTGTTTCATTTGCAAATATTTTCTCCCATTCTGAGGGTTGTCTTTTCATCTTGTTTATGGTTTCCTCTGCTGTGCAAAGGCTTTTAAGTTTAATTAGGTCTCATTTGTTTATTTTTGTTTTTATTTTCATTACTCTAGGAAGTGGGTCAAGAAATATCTTGCTGTGGTTTATGTCAAAGAGTGTTTTTCTTATGTTTTCCTCTAAGAGTTTCCTCTAAGTGTGTGGTCTTATGTTAGGTCTTTAATCCATTTGGTGTTTATTTTTGTGTATGGTGTTAGGGAGTGTTCTAATTTCATTCTTTTACATGTAGCTGTCCAGTTTTCCCAGCACCATTTATCGAAGAGGCTGTCTTTTCTCAATTGTATATTCTTGCCTCCTTTGTCATAGATTAGTTGACCATATGCGTGTGGGTTTATCTCTGGACTTTCTATCTTGTTCCATTGATCTATTTCTGTTTTTGTGCCAGTACCATACTGTCTTGATTACTGTAGTTTTGTAGTACAGTCTGAAGTCAGGGAGCCTGATTCCTCCAGCTCCATTTTTCTTTCTCAAGATTGCTTTCGCTATTCGGGGTCTTTTGTGTCTCCATACAAATTGTAAAATATTTTGTTCTAATTCTGTGAAGAATGCCATTGGTAGTTTGATAGGGATTGCATTGAATCTGTAGATTGTTTTGGGTAGTATAGTCATTTTCACAATATTAGTTCTTCCAATCCAAGAGCATGGTATATCTCTCCATCTGTTTATGTCATCTTTGATTTCTTTCATCAGTGTTTTATAGTTTTCTGAGTACAAGTCTTTTGCCTCCTTAGGTAGATTTATTCCTAGGTATTTGATTCCTTTTGTTGAAGTGGTAAATGGGATTGTTTCCTTAATATCTCTTTCTGATTTTTTGTTGTTAGTGTATAAGAATTTCAGAGATTTCTGTGCATTAATTTTGTATCCTGCTACTTTACCAAATTCATTGATTAGCTCTAGCAGTTTTCTGGTGGCATCTTTAGGATTCTCTATGTATAGTATCATGTCATCTGCAAACAGTGGCAGTTTTACTTCTTTTCCAATTGGTATTCCTTTTATTTCTTTTTCTTCTCTGATTGCTGTGGCTAGGACTTCCAAATCTATGTTGAATAAGAGTGGCAAGAGTGGACATCCTTGTCTTATTCCTGATCTTAGTGGAAATGCTTTCAGTTTTTCACCATTGTGTATGATGTTTGCTGTGGGTTGGTCATATATGGCCTTTATTATGTTGAGGTAGCTTCCCTCTATGCCCATTTTCTGGAGGGTTTTTATCATAAATGGGTGTTGTATTTTGTCAAAAGCTGTTTATGCATCTATTGAAATGATCATATGGTTTTTATTCCTTAATTTGTTAATATGGTGTTCGCATATGATTGTATATATATAGATATATAATATATATTTATAATATTTATATATATTATCACAATAAAATTTTTTGTTGTTTCTCAATAGGTGGTATTATACTGTTTACGAATGTTCTTTTTATTGAGATATAGATGATTTACAATATTATATTAGTTTCAGCTGTATGCACAATAAAACTTTTAAAATATATATATTACATTTTAGCATTGCCTATCTCACCTCCAAAGGGCAACAGAGCACACTGAGTGCTCACACACACACACACACACACACACACACACTCAAGGATCAAATGATCCCGTATATTTTTTTGGGTATGAGTTTTCTTTTCCTCAGAGCAGGGTATTAATCTTCATGCAAATTAAATTTGCTCTCACCTTTTCCGGAAGCTCCGCACTGTCAAAGAGTTGCTTTCTCAATGTAGGCATGAAAAGAAAAATCCACACCACCATTCCCAACATGATACCAGATATCCAGCTAGAAGCTGAGGTGTTTTTCCTGAGGTGGCAAAGTCACAAAGGAATTTTCATTTGTTAACATATTTATATATAGCTTGTGTCCTACTTTCTTCTGAAATGGCCAACGCGTTGATACCGAAAATAACATCTGGACTTTTTTTTTAATGTCCTTACCAAGTTTTCTATGTTTCTATAGCCTGAGGATTTTTGAAGGTTCTGTGGACAGGTTTGGTGAACACACCCCAGACAATGTAGGTTACTCTCTTCTTCTATCACATCTCATACCCACACCTGGTCCACTTTCCATGGGGCTCTTTCCAAGACAATGGCTTTCCTTTTCAAAATTTCTTCTAGACGGCACTATTCACAGTATCCTGGACATGGAAGCAACCTGAGTGTCCATCAACAGAGGAATGGATAAAGAAGATGTGGTACATGTATACAATGGAATGTTACTCAGCCATAAAAAAGAATGAAATATTGCCATTTGCAGCAACATGGATGGACATGAAGATTATCATACTGAATGACATAAGTCAGACAGAAAAAGAGACTTATATATGATATTACTTATAGGTGGAATCTGAAAATTGATATAAATGAACTAATGTACAAAACAGAAACAGACTCACAGACTTCAAAAACAAACTTATGGTTACCAAAGGGGAAAGCTGGGAGTGGGGGAGATAAATTAGGAGTTTTGGATCAACAGATACACATGACTATATATAAAATAGATAAACAACAAGGACCTACTGCGGAGCACAGGGAACTCTACCCAATATCTTGTAATAACCCATGAGGGAAAAAAATATGAAAAAGTGTATATATATAATATATATATGTATGTATATATATACATACATACATATATATATATATATATATATACAACCAAATCACTTTTTTAAAAAACTAGTGAATATAACAAAAAAGAAGCAGACTCACAGATATAAAGAACAAACTAGTGGTTCCCAGTGGGGAGAGGGAATGGGGGAGGGGCAAGATAAGGGGAGGGGATTAAGAGGTACACACTATTATGTATAAAATAAATAAGCTACAAGGATATATTATCCAGCACAGGGAATAGAGCCAACATTTTGTAATAACTGTAAATGGAGTGTAACCGTTAAAAATTGTATAAGAAATAAAACGTTTAAAAATAATAAATAAAATTTCCTAGTAGCCACATTGAAAAACAAAAAACCATGGTTGCAGGCTTCCCTGGTGGTGCAGTGGTTAAGAATCCACCTGCTAATGCAGGGGACGCGGGTTCGAGCCCTGGTCCCAGAAGATCCCACATGCCGCGGAGCAACTAAGCCTGTGCGCCACCACTACTGAGACTGCGCTCTACAGCCCATGAGCCACAACTACTGAAACCCACACACCTAGAGCCCGTTCTCTGCAACAAGAGAAGCCACTGCAATGAGAAGCCCATGCACTGCAACGAAGAACAGCCCCCGCTCACCACAAGTAGAGAAAACCTGCGCGCAGCATCAAAGACCCAACGTAGCCAAAAACAAATAAATTAATTAATTCTTAAAAAAAAAGGTTGCATCCAGTATGCACCCTCTTCTAAAAGAAAATTTGTTTATGTAAAATGTACTCATCGTGAGGTACAGGTAATATACCTCGGCGATGGTGAGGATTCGGTTCCAGGCCACTGCAATAAAGTGAATATCTCAATAAAGAGAGTCACACAAAATCTTTGGTTTCCCAGTGCATGTAAAAGTTATGTTCACACTGGACTGCAGTCTATTAAGTGTGCAATAGCATTAGGTCTTAAACAAATATGCCTACCTTAATTAAAAAATATACTGTGGCTAAAAAATGTAAAGCATCTTCTGAGTGCAGGGTTACCGCAAACCTACTGTGAAAAACACAACACGTACAAAGCACAATAAAGCAAACCGAAACAAAACCTCGCAGTGCCCAGGGTCTGTGAACTTCTAGGGGCCCATTAAATGCTTTCAGTTCTTTTAAAATGGAAAGAAAAAATGTGCCTATAACACAGCCTGGGTGATATTCATGTTTATAGCAACACAGTCATAAAATATAATTTTTAATGCTTTTTTATTTTTTAAAGTTTTTCTTCTTATTATTTTTAACTTTGATTTTATATTGGAGCACAGTTGATTAACAATGTTGTGTTGTTTCAGGGGTACAACAAAGTGATTCAGTTACGCAAATACATGTATCTCTTCTTTTTCAAATTCTTTTCCCAATTAGGTTGTTACAGAATACGGAGCAGAGTTCCCTGAACCATATTTTTTAAATGGAGGAAGGGGCCCATCGAGGCTGTAATCTAACCCTGGATGTAAGGTTCCCCTACGTCCAGCAGTCGGGGAGTCAGGGGCCCCCTCCCAGAGTCTCTTGGGTCTTTCCCACGTTTATCATTTTAATGATCTTTTCACGATCAACCTCAAGGGCCCTGGCGTCAGGGCTGGATGTGATCCCTTATAAGTGACGGCAGGGCGAGCTCGGCCCCCTCCGAGAAGCAGGGAAGCTGTGCAGACCCTGCAGATGTGGTCGGTGGGAGGAGAACAACCAGCCTCCTGTGGGCACCTTCCGAGAAACGTCGAGAGCCCCCCGCCAGCCTCTCGTCTCTCTGAAGGGCAGACCCAGGCTCTGGGGTCCCTGTTGGATGAGTCCGAATCCCACCTCCATCTGTTCTGACTGTGGGCAGCCACTCCTTCCGCTCGGCCCAGAGTCTTGGTTGGCTTAGCGGGCAGTCACACTGGGCGCTGTGACCCAGGGCTCGGGGCGTGGTGCTCACACAACAAATATGTATTTCCTCTCCGAGAGGCCGGAGCTGTGCTTCCCACAAAGCACCGTGGCTAGAGCTGGTCCTGACTGCAAAAGAGTCTCTGCATCCTCCGTAGTGGAGAAAAATGCAGAATTTGGAAGCAATGGGCATGAGAATTAAAAGGAAAAATCAAGGAGTCGTTGGCACAGAGGGTTCTCATTCAGCCTTGAAGTGTGGACCAAATATCATCCTGTCAGAACCAGGAAGCTTATTGAGAACATAAATTCCATCATTGGAGGCTGTGTGTATGTAACGCACTATTTTTTTTTTTTTCTCACGTGATATCTGACTTCTTATTGCCGCGTTAATTATTTGAGCTTGGGTCTCTAGGGCTTGTGTGTGAAGGGTCCAATTTTTTTTTAATTGAACAAATAAATTATTCATCTGAGCTGATTTCCTGTTTTTATGGAGACAGATGCAAAGCTGATTTATATAACAGATCTGACTGCCAAATCGGTAGTCTTTCCACGTCCTTGGCTTCTGCTGAAAACTGCGAGTCCAAATGCGATTTTTGCCCGTGGTTTTGTGCATTGAAATCTTCGGTTTTGAAAGGATAGATCTTATTTAAACACAAGTAAAGGTAGACAACTACAAATGCACCTCTGTCTCACTGGGTACCCCCGCTCCAGGGGAGTCCCAGCTCTCAAATTCCTGAAGGGTTTTCAGGCCCTTGAACCATAAAGAGACATGCAGTCCTGCGTTGAGAAGAAACCATGGAACTTTACCATCCAAGGTGGCACGGTACCAAATAAAAGTTTTTAAAAGGTTCTGCTGCTCATAAGAAAGCTACAAAAATATTTTGACAACCTGAAATCTGCTTGCTGTTGGATCTCCTTCTGTGAAAAAAAAAAGAGGGGGGGAAACGCAAGTCTGTCTTAAAACCCACCCCTGATTTAGAAACAGCACATCCTCTGGGTGTATTAGTCATCCCCTGACTCAGATGCTGCTGCTGGCTCATCACGTCGTATCCTTCTGCTTGTTTTGAAGCTGCACCTTTCGGGGGCGATGTCCGGGGTTCTGGGTAGGCATCCAGAGAGCTGCACCCTGGTTGCAGATGAACTAAGGGCTCTGGGCGTGAGGAAGGAGGAGAAGCGGGGACCGAGGGACCTTAGCAACGGGGACGCACCTCGACCCAAGGGAAACCCGCTCCTGAGTTTGGAAGGATCTGGGCAGGAAGGAGGAGAAGCAAGGGCACCTCCTTGACGGAGCCCCTGAAGGAAGTGCTTAGGCTCTGGGATCCCATGCAAGGACCACAGGTGCTGGAGAGGAAGGGGTTGCCCATGCAGCCACCGCTGGACCGAGACATCGGGGTCGTCCTCTCCTGGAAGCTGTTGGCACCTCCCGCCAAGGGACCACCGTCTTCTGGCCTCCGTGGCACCCAACACAATGGTGCGCCTGCCCGGTGAAGGTGAGACCCCCGGGTGTTTCAGATATGGCAGCTCAGGAAGCGGAGGAAGATGGTTTTGAAGAGAAAGATGAGCCACTATGGCTTCCCGTGCTCTGAAGGATGAAGACGGTCAGGGTATCTGGGATCCAGATCATACGATCCTGGGGTCATGTCCCAGCACAAACCTGCCTTCCGCCCCAGCCTTGCCTCTAGAGCCCGGGGAGACCTCCCGTCTGGGAGTCCCGTCCCGTCTGGGAGTCCCGTCCCGTCTGCCCCAGGAGCTGAGAGAGACACTCCCGGCCCCACCGAGGGGACATCTCTTCCCTTCCCATCAGCATGCTGGGCCTGCTCTTCCCAGGGGGTGGCCGGCCCCTCCTCTCCACTCCCCTGATTTTCGGTCTTACCTTTCTTGAGGTGCGTGTCTATTCCCACATCTATGCCTACACCCTCACCTGTACCCCACTACCTGTCCACCCACACCTATGCTAGACCTATGTCTAAATAGCTACACCTGTAGATAGAACATGTGTGTATCTACCTGTGGATGCCTCTAGCTCTGTCTATACTTTTACCTATAGCTCTATCCCTACATCCACATACATTTGTTTATATTCGTACGCCTATACTTATACGTTTATACCTATATCTATACTTTTACTTAAATGGATTTCTATATACCTATATCTATATGTGTATCTCTATACCTTTATCTATATTGATACCTATCTCTCTATAATTATATTTATAACTACATCTATAGGTATATACCTATATTTATATCTATATAGCTTCACCTATGACTATACACTCCTACCAGAAGACCTACGCTTATGCTATATTTATATAACTATGTATGTATTCTTATATGTATATACCTACAGCTACATCTGTAATTTATTTATACCCATGTCTATATAGCTGTATCTACCATATCTATATAACTGTATGTATATGTATATCTCTGTCTATAAACCTATATCTATACCTATCCCTGTATGTATATCTTTACCTATATCTGTATACTTCTACAGCTAGACTATATATTTGTAGCTCTGTACCTATATTTATACCTGTACCTACACTTTTATATTTCTACCCCTACACTGATGCTGTGCCTATATCCCACCTAGAGCCACACCTGTACTTCTACACCTCCCCCTCCACAGTATGTACACCTGCATCTACAGCCATCACTCAGTATGTGCCTACATATCTCCACCTCCGTCTCTCTCTGTTTCTACATCTCTGTACCTTTACCGCACCTCTGTGGACATGCATGTGTTTGTCTCTGCCTCAACTTCTATCTCTGTGCGTCTATATATCTATTTCTCTTTCTCTAGCTCTGTCTCTGTCTCTATCTAACCGTCTCTCTATCTCATCTGCACTCAGACCCTGCCTCCACTACAAGTTTAGAAGCCCAGCCCCTAGCTCAGCCCATGCGTGGAGGACGACGTTGCTAATCACGGGGTATTAGAGACGGAAATGTCTTACGTATCTCCCAAAGGAAAGAAGGAAGGAGGAACTAAACGATGAGGATATCGGAGCTGAAAATGCCCCACCCCCAGGAATCAATGCTCCTTTCATCAATGACAGCAGGAGAACCCAGGATCCCAGGGTAAATGCAGCGCCCATCTTTTAGTGCAATAATGGCATGCACCCCATGACTGATTCTCTTGTCGCCCTGTTCCACTAGATTGTGAACTCCTCGAGACAGAGGCCGTTAATCTTGCTTTCTCTTAGCAAGACTTGGCATGGTGCTGGGTAGGCATTCAATACATTTGTGCTGAATTGAATGAGCGCATACATTATTCTTGTCCTAAAGTTAAGAGTAAAGTCAGAGGCTATGAAATCCTAAACTGTGGTTGTTTGATTAATGCTTATTCTGAGCAGACTAAAGATTCAGGAAGAAAAGAAATTCATCCCTTTTGTGTCCCTTTTTATCCCAATGCCTAGTACCGTGCCTGCCACATACCAGGGGGTTCTGTACACATAAGTGAAAGATGCAAAGAGCTGTATCATTTCACCACGATGGGTGTGAAAGCAGAGCAATGATTCCCTCTGTGAAGGATACACATTTGAAGATACAAAGACACTTATTCCAGAGGAGGTGAGTGGGTAATTCTGTACTAACTTTTGTAAGGAACTCCCAACTGTCTCCAAACCAACTGTCTCCACTGAAGGATTCTGGAGTGGGTTAGGAAGTCAGAAGTCTTTTTTCCAAAATTAAGGCGAGGGCTTCCCTGGTGGCACAGTGGTTAAGAATCCGCCTGCCAATGCAGGGGACACGGGTTCGAGCCCTGGTCCGGGAAGGTCCCACATGCCACGGAGCAACAAAGCCTGTGCTCCACGACTACTGAGCCTGCGCTCTAGAGCCCACAAGCCACAACTACTGAGTCCGCGTGCCACAGCTACTGAGGCCCGCGCACCTAGAGCCCGTGCTCCACAACAAGAGAGGCCACCCAGTGAGGAGCCCACGCACTGCAACAGGGAGTGGCCCGGCTCGCCGCAACTAGAGAAAGCCCGCACACAGCGCGCAGCAATGAAGACCCAACGCAGCCAAAAATAAATAAATTTATAAAAACAAAAAAAACAAAATTAAGGCGATTGGACCTCTGTGCCATGTGCCAGGAGAACATTCCCCCTCAAGCCCCATCCACTAAGGAACTCAGGTTAACTGTTAAAGTAGGGGGTCCCAGGAAGAAAGGTTGTGTGGTGGACAACATTGAATTCTTCATGCTCCCAGCTCGGAAGGATGAGTTGGAAGGTTTACTTTTTCAAACGGCTTATATAACTTCATGGAAAGATTGTCAGTGGGAGGGAGAGGATACCACTTCTCTGGAGTGTCCCTTTGTGTAAGCATTTGACCAGTACTAATTTTGTTGGGTTTTATCCTGATGGATCTCAATCCCTCGCTTGGAACCGCAGGCTATAATACTAACACTACAGAGTTACTGTGAATATTGAAATGGGATCATGGGACTTCCTTGGTGGCGCAGTGGTTAAGAACCCGCCTGCCAATGCAGAGGACACGGGTTCGAGCCCTGATCCTGGAAGATCCAACATGGTTCAGGGCAACTAAGCCAGTGCAGCACAACTACTGAGTCTGTGCTCTAGAGCCCTCGAGCCACAACTACTGAGCCCGCAGACCACAACTACTGAAGCCCTCGCACCTAGCGCCCGTGCTCCACAACAAGAGAAGCCACCACAATGAGAAGCCCGTGCACTGGAACGAAGAGTAGCCCCCGCTCGCCGCAACTAGAGAAAGCCCACACGCAGCCAACGAAGACCAAACGTAGCCAAAAATAAATACATTAAATTAAATAATTTTTTAAAAAAATAATAAAGTTTATCTCCTTCTTGGAAGATATCTAGAGTAGTCTTACCCGTGGTTAAGCCCAATGCACCTCATATTGTTCACATTTAATTTTGTACAGGGTTAATGGAAGGTTGAGTCGGGAACCCTCATTCCACAAGCCCAGAATCAGAAATTTATGTTGTCTTCTGCTTACCAACAACTTAACCGAACTCCTTGCTCTGAAAAACTTAGTTTACAGAACCTCATTGAAATTTTGACAAAACAGCTCAATTTTTATTTTAGACACTATTCCTGGTATGTTCAGTGCATTCAGTTATCATCCCAAGAACTTCTTTTTTTTTTACACATATATACATTCTTTTATTAATATTCTTTTCCATTATGGTTTATCCCAGGATATTGAATATAGTTCCCTGTGCTCTACAGTAGGACCTTGTTGTTTATGCATTCTATATGTAATAGATTGCATCCGCTAACCCAACCTCCCAATCCATCACTCTCCCTCCGCCCCCCCTTGGCAACCACAAGACTGTTCTCTATGTCTGTGAGCCTGTTTCTGTTCTGTAGATAAGTTCATTTGTGTCATATTTTAGATGCCACATATAAATGATATCACATGGTATTTGTCTTTCTCTTCCAAGAACTTCCTGATGTGGAGAAAATGGAGCCTTCATGGGATATACAAGAAGTAGGAGATTTTCAATTATCTTAGTCAACTCTTTAGGAAATATATCAAATGCACTTCATTAAAATGAAATAATATTTGAAAAGCTAATTATAACCCGTTTTATTCTACTAACTAAATCAGGTCCCTGTTGGTCTGCTACCTCTTGGTACTTTAATAGTGTATTACCTTTATTTAAAATTTTTTTTCCAGTTTATGAAGGTGTAATTTTTTTTAAATAAATTAATTTAAAAATAAAGGAAAAGGGTTTCCCTGGTGGCGCAGAGGTTAAGAATCCACCTGCCAATGCAGGGGACACAGGTTCGAGCCCTGGTCTGGGAAGATCCCACATGCCGCAAAGCAGCTAAGCCCGTGCGCCACAACTACTGAGCCTGCGTGCCACAACTACTGAAGCCCATGCACCTAGAGCCCGTGCTCCGCAACAAGAGAAGCCACCGCAAGGAGAAGCCCGCACGCCACAACGAAGAGTAGCCCCCGCTCGCCGCAGCTAGAGAAAACCCGCGCACAGCAGCAAAGACCCAACGCAGCCAAACATAGATAAATAAAATAAATAAATTTATTTTAAAAATAAAAATAATAAAGGAAAAAGCCACTGACACACACCACAACATAGCAGAAGCTCAAAACCAAAACCACCTACGTTAAGTGAAAGAAGACAACCTCGAAAGGTCACATAGTGTAAAATCCCTTTTGAATGCAATCATAGTTCAACTTGTAACACCCTCATAATAGAAAGCTTGGCAAAGAATAAACTGAAATTTGAAAAACATGAAGTTCCTTGCTCTGATATGTTCATGTCTTTTCCTTCAAATAGGAGGAATCTTCGTAACTGCCTTCTCCTCTTTTTAAAACAAATAAGAAAAGTAATTCCTGCAGAGGCCACGTATGACTTAAAATCTCTTGAATCCCTCCTATAGTAGCATATTTGTCACGTCTGGTAGTGTTTTTGCTTTTCATTTTGTCCAATTTTCCCCCCATAGGCTGCGTTTTTCTCCTCTTTAATTTGCCTCACGGTTTAGGAATTTTTATTTTAAGAGGATTTATCCCTTTGAAGCCCCACTTGCCCCCCCACCCCCCATGGTGAATCCATTCTTTCAACCTCGTCAACATCCAGCTGTGTCTGCAGAGTTGGGATGGGATTGTTTGGAGCAGGTTCTCAGGAAGGGTCCCGCCTCTGCCTCTGGTGAGTCTGTCTCTGACTGTGCCTCAGATCTGCTCTTCTATTCCAGTTGCAGGTTTCCACGATGCCTCCTTGTTTTGTTTTGGGCTGTGAGTCCTTCCTCTTCAAGTCACCCTTTTCTTATTTTTTATTTTTTAAATAGAAGGGACTGCAGGGCACCTAGAGTGAGGAACTCAGCTTGCCTCTGTATAAATGTTTGACCTGAATCCACACACAATGCAGGTGTGTGGTTTTTCTCACTTATTTTTACACTCGGGCAATTCTTTTTTTTTTTTTTTTCCTACTTACACCCTTGTGAGATGGAAGAGCCAGAAATGGCACCAAACTCAGCCAATGGGCTGCCACCTTGGTTTTTTCTTCTCAGCTGCCTTCTCCGTATTGTTTGATAAGCCTGCCTTACTTACTAGCTCATGGTCACGGATCGAGTCAACCTCAAGGAACATTGGACAACTGTTTGGGCTTAAGCCACAGTTATTAAACAATTATTGAAAGATAAAGCAAGTTTGCTGCTTTTCCATCTTTCCATCTGCAGTCAGAAGCTCATAGTTTGGGTGATTTTGAAAAAAGTGTTTGTTTTGGAAACGTGGCTATTAGAGCTGCAGAGAGATTTCTGTGGGGGACCAGAGCGTGAGGATTTAGTTGACCGTCTCCAAGATGGTCCCTCCCGAGCCCCCCGTCCTAATATTCATGCCCTTGCGTCACCTTCACCCCAGGAATATGGGTGGAATCTGTGTCTTTCTTCTAATGCAAAGATGGCAAAGCTTAGGGACTTCCCTGGCGGTCCAGGGGTTAAGATTCCGCGCTTCCACTGCAGGGGATGAGGGTTTGATCCCTGGCTGGGGAACTGAGATCCCGCGTGCCACGCAGTGTAGAAAAAAAAAAAAAAAAAAAGATGGCAAAGGTCAGTGGATGTCTCCTCTGAGACTGTGTTGCATAAGACTGAAACTTCTGGGACTTGCCTGGTGGCTCAGTGCTTAAGAATTCGCCTGCCAGTGCAGGGGACATGGGTTCGAGCCCTGTTCTGGGAAGATCCCATATGCTGCGGAGTAACTAAGCCCGTGCACCACAACTACTGAGCCTGCACTCTAGAGCCCGCGAGCCACAACTACTGAGCCCGTGTGCCACAACTACTGAACCTGCGAGCCTAGAGCCCGTGCTCCGCAACAAGAGAAGCCACTGCAAAGAGAAGCCCGAGCAAAAAACGAAGAGTAGCCCCCGCTCGCTGCAACTAAAGAAGGTCCACATGCAGCAACAAAGACCCAATGCAGCCAAAAATCAAAAAAAAAAAAAAAAAGACTGAAACTTCTGTTCTGCCAGCAAAGCCTCCTGCCCCATGGAACCCAGGGGCCGTGTCCTGAGATGTCCACACAGCAAGGAATGGACAGTGGCTTCCAGCCAACAGCCAGAAGGGAGCCAAAACCCTCAGTGTGAAAAGCCACAAGGAACCAGTTCCTGCCAACAGCTGCTTCAGACCCTCCCACTGTCGCAGGGGAGCCCCCAGCCCTGGCTGACACATTTGCAGCCTGCAGCAGAGGACTCGGCTAAACTATGCCTGGATTTCAGACTCCCAGGAACGTGTGCTGGTTAAGCCT
Organism: Delphinapterus leucas; assembly: GCF_059928025.1. Lineage (NCBI taxonomy): Eukaryota > Metazoa > Chordata > Mammalia > Artiodactyla > Monodontidae > Delphinapterus > Delphinapterus leucas. Next base: position 132,899,900 of record NC_143150.1, on the reverse strand, counting down.
CTGAGTTCTGGGGGGAAGATGTTTTGCATCAAGAGGTAAGTGACACAAAGGCAGAGGTATTTGGAGCAGAGACAGATTTTTGAAAAGAGCCTCCGTTTCATCTCTGGCGGGTTATAGAAGTAAAGATGAGGATGCTTGCAGTATTGGGGGGTTTCTGGTGCCTTGTATTAGGGTGTGTGACCCTACAGAGGTCTGTGTCGGTATTTCCTGCTGGACTCAATCTTCCCAAAGGAACAAAGCTTTTCAGGCAAGAGCTCTCTGTGGGGCACCAGCCAGCCCCGCTGGCTGCAAGGTTTGTGGGGAAACATCCCATCTATACCTCAGAGACTAAGGCAAATTGTTACATCAGTCACCCTCCTGTCTCCTCTGCATCCATCTTTTTTAAAAAACAATCTCATGAACTTGGATCTCTTTCTGGATTTCGGTTCTCTGTTCACCCACAGACACCCCTCAAGATGTGGGTGTCAGAAGATGTCCTGACCCAGCCTTGATAATAGAGAATCCTGCCTGTGGCATTGAGTCTCTGCCGGCCCTTCTTACCTCCACGCCTAGGAAGACACAGATTTCTCCGGAGCAGGAAAATTGAACTTGGCCTCCCGTTAACACTCACGGCTAGGGATTTTTTTTTTTTTTTTTTTTTTGCCTTTAGTTAAAGAATGCTATGCAGAAGAGATGATCTATTTTGCAAGTGGAAAAATCCTGTACACACAGAGACACACACATACGGAGTGTGGTGCTATATCTGTAGGTGTGAAGGGATGCAGTAAAGTATCAGCTCAGCTCACCTGAGTCCAGATCGGAGGCTCATCCTCCAGGTCAGGAGCCAGCAAAGCGCTGTCTACACCAGCTGCAGCTTCAGGCTGGGAACTGAACTACAGTCAGGGGTGTCTGTGATCCAGGTGCAAACAGTCCCACCCTTGGGATGCAGGTCACGTTCCCTCCCTGATCGCTGCTTTGTGGCCCCAGAGTTCTGGGATGCTGGGGTTTCCAGGGAGAGCTCTCAGGAGAAAAGGGAGTGAGGAAGACAGAGCAGGACAGGAGAAACAGCCCAGCAAGGATGTGACCTTTGCAGCCTGATCCCTTGGGGAGGTCTGGCGCCTGCATTGCACCGCTGAGCTGGTCTTTTGTACAATGGGTCATTGCCTGTCGGCTGCCTGAGCTTGGGGATGTGTGGGGTGATATCCCAGGCCAGGCAGCTTCCATAGATCTGAGCCCATCACAAGGAAAAAATGTTTTTCTATTTCTTTAATTTGGAGAATTTGAATCATCAATATGAAAAGATGAATCTTATCACTGTTTCATGACGTAAGCCAAATCATTATGCCTTACGCCTTCAACTGTTCCAGTGCTGTATGTCAATTCTATCTCAATAAAAATGGAAGAAGAAATAAAAATTTAAAAAACGTTTTTAAATAAGAAAATGGAACCGTTTAAAAATGTGAAAGCCGTTCTTAGCTTGGGGCCATAACGACCCAGTTTAAATTTCATCTCCTGCTGGAATACTTAGAAATAAACCCTTCCCAATTCCATCTCGTTTACCCTTAATTTGGTCAGCACTGAGGATGTAGCTTGTGCTACACGGAGTTTTTTTTTTTTTTTTCCATCGTGAGCGATTTTGTATCAAGTTAAATGTGTGTCACCCAAAACAAGCTGCACGATGCTGGCCCTCGATCTCCCGGACAGGAGAATATTCACAAAGTTTGGTTCCGGGATCCTGTACCTTTTATAGATATAACCGCCAAGGAGGTGAGCGAGGACGGTAGAAACAGCAAAATGCAGACACAACTCGGAACGCCCAACCCTCCACGTGGTGATTATTTAATTCAAGCTCCCTCTTCCCATCAACTGTCAGGTCGCCCTGTTCAGACAATTAGTCATGGAATTCCAACACTGATAACAGCTCCTAAAACGTAATTTGGGTTGTAGATCCAAGATAGAGGATACTACGCGCCCCTTCTGAAAGCCAAGCACATTTTTATTAGTCACGGTTTTGAATTATTGACTGCTCCCTTTAATTAGAATTGAGGAATGAGGCTTTAGATCAATGCCAGAGTCTGCGTTTTAGAGTAAGTTAAAACAGGAGCTGAAAGGAATCTGTATCCTTCTGGCACCCAGCGTGAGCTATGATTTTCTCTTTTTCTTAAGCCCTCCAACCATGTTGAAGTGCTCTTTACATACAGGCTTAGACATATACCTGGAGAATGATTTATCAATTTGAGCTATTTTATCGCTCATAAACTCCGGGAGAATGGACGCACATTTTCTCTGGGTCTCTCTTCTTGGTTGTGGAGCTGTTTTCCTTACAGTTCGTTGAAAGGCTGGAATGAACACAGTGATGAAGGATTTTCCATCATCTTTTTTCACGTAAAATCCTCCCACCTTCTTCTTCTTCCAGGTTTATTGAGATAGAATTAACACACAGCACTATATAAGCTTAAGGGATACGGCATAGGGACTTGACTTACATACATCATGAAATCATGACCACATAACTTTAGTGACCATCCATCATTTCATAGAGATACAAAAGAAGCAAAATAGAAAAACTATTTTTGCTTTTCTCGTGATGAGAAATCTCAGCATTTACTGTCTTAACGACTTTCATATATAACACAGAGCAGTGTTAATTACTTTTATCATGTTTATAATATTGAACATTACATCTCTAGCACTTATTTACCTTTTAACTGGATAAAAGTTCCTTTGGATCACCTTCCTCCAATTCCACCTTCCCCTACCCACTGTCTCTGTAACCACCAATCTGATCTCTTTTTCTAAGAGTTTTTGTTTGCTTTTGAAGTATAATTGACCTACAACACTTTTAGTCCTTGTTCTACGACATAATGATTCAATACTTCTGTACATTGGTCCAGCTTTCACGTGTTTCTGGGTTTACTGGAACTACAATTTCATTGCGGAATGATCACCTCTAAACTGGTTTATTTTATTTCATCTGTCGCATCTACCAACGTTAATCACCACCAATTATTTGTACAACCTCTTTGTGTTCCTTCAGATAGGGGATCAATAAAAATCAACCCATGGGAGCCATACTTGAGTGTATGAACATTTATATCCAGCATACTGGCTTATTTCAAACATTAAAAATCTTCTCCCAGCCGTGTTTCTAACTCATGGCTTCTCTTTGTTCCTAACCTACGTTTTGAAATAAATTTATAACATTATACCACATTTTATCAAACCTGAATACATGATCCATGAAATAGCCATGCCTCCATCCCCCACCCCTCAAATATTTTGGAATTAAAATTGTACTTTTACTCCAAATGTTTTACCCAAACGTATTTGTTTTTGGCGGAAAGATTTTTGGTAGCCAAAAAGAATTTTCGTTTCTTTTTTTTTTTTTTTTTTGGAAATAAACTAATCCACCCACCGCAAAAGCTCTGTTTCAGCTTGATAAGGCACTCTGGTGTTTGCAAAACACTTTTATCCTTGCAGCAACGGGAAAATTGGCGGCTATACCAGCATGACACTTTTGCACATGGAAACGTTCTCAGTTGAAAGCGGCCTAGATGGCACATCCAGCTTGAGACTCTCTGATGCGTCTCCTGGCAGCACTGGGCTGGCCTTCATAAACACCCGCCAAGGTGATGGGGATTCCATGGAAAGCCTGCCCGTGTATCCTACATGATTCCATAAGCTGCTTACCACTGAAGTTTTTCTGTGTCTATTCACCTTCAAATAGTGGTCCATCCTTTTTTTTTTCTTTCTTTTTTTGACTTAATTTTTTCCAATCGCAGATCTTTCTTCTTCTTTGTTTCTGTTTCTAATTGACGTCTAGTAGATTTACAGTGTTGTGTTAGTTTCAGGTGTACAGCACAGTGATTCAGTTATACATATAAATCTATTCTTTTTCAGATTCTCTCTCGTCATTTTAATGTTTCTTTTTTCTTCAATGTGTGCATGCCAACCAATTTTCTCTTCTCTCCCTCGGGGGTGCATATCAGAACAGCGGGGTCCTGGTAAAGGGTTAACCGACTATCCAGGAAAAAAAAAGAAATGCTGGTCCGCCTCTGGAGCCAATTTCTGTGGTGTAAACACGGCCGCCCTGATTGAGGTCGTGGAGCATGGATTTGGGACATGATGAGCAGTGTTGGGCCCCAAGGGTGGGTAGGAGCTGGTTCTATCACATCTCCATTAAGGTGTCGACAGGGGAGACAGATGAGACGCCTAAGGGGGCTTTGGGATGGGAGATACATAACCCCACAGGTGATTTGTTCCAAGGGTATGATTGGCCATGGCAGGTGGGTACCCCAGGGAAGACGGTATTCCACAACCCTGGGAAGATGTATGTGGACCTTCCTCACCTCCCGATAAGAATCTGCCTCTCTCATAGACCCTAAGTCCATCCGTACCAGAATCACCAAGTCCGTGTAGGTATCACCACCTCAGCTCACAGGAGACCCTAACAGAGTCCCACGGTTGCCCGCTGGGTTGACTAAGAAGTTGCAGAGTGTCGTGGCCATACTAGGAAGTGTGAGGGAGAAAGTGTGAGCTGGGCTGGATGGAGCTCCCACCTGGGACTGGACAGAGCTACCCTCCGTCCAGTGTCATGACACCCACACCTGCACAGGTAAGTCAGTGCAGGTGCTGGGGCTGGAAGCTACCTGTGCACACAAAACACAGTGGAAGGGGCTTCCCTGGTGGCGCGGTGGTTAAGAATCCTCCTGCCAATGCAGGGGACACAGGTTCGAGCCCTGGTCCAGGAAGATCCCACATGCTGCGGAGCAACTAAGCCCGTGCGCCACAACTACTGAACCTGCACTCTGGAGCCCGCAAGCCACAGCTACTGAGCCCATGCACCACAACTCCTGAAGCCTGCGCACCTAGAGCCCATGCTCCGCAACAAAAGAAGCCACTGCAATGAGAAGCCCACGCACCGCAACAAAGAGCAGCCCCTGCTCGCCGCAACTAGAGAAAGTCTGCGCACAGCAACGAAGACCCAACACAGCCAAAAATAAAATTAATTAATTGGTAAATTTATAAAAAAAAAATACAGTGGGAATATTGGAGGGACATTCAACACTGCCTCAAAATGTTCTCTAAGACTGAGGAGGTGAGCATCCCTGAGGGATATTTAAGAGTGTGTACAACGAAATTAAAGCAAAAGGGTCAGAGGACGCTGGCTGGTCTCTCACCGGGTCCCTCTTCATCCTAAACTCCTAGACAAGCTTCATCCCCAAGCAGTGCATTGGCTACCTGGACCCCACAGAGTTCCTCACCTCCCTTGGAATGCTATTCTCCCTGGCAGAAAATGTGTCTTTTTTTTTTTTGTCTATAACATGTATATCTGGTCAACCAGACAAATAAGCTAATTATGTGAGGAAATGCTGTCAAAACAGAAATTGCTTTTCATCGTAGAGTCATAGGAAACGCTTGTGCAAGTTTTTTTTTTTAGTGGCACTTATTTTGATTTGGGGATTCAGAAACTCTACCAGATCGCAGAAAAAAATAAATGCAGAAAATAAATCACACTTGCACAGTTCTGAGAAACGTGGGTCTTGTGCTTGGGAGGGATGAAATGCAGGCTAAGGGTGATATTTTTTTTTAAAGGGATGTTTATCTATTAAATATGTTCACATATATTTATTTGGCAAACAACTTCAGTAAATAAAAAAGCATGTATTTATAGAATGCAGGCCTAGGAGTCTTCTCAGCAACCAGAGGTTGTAGATCGGGTGAGCTGAACGGTCCATGGGGATGGCGCACAGTAAGAAGCAGAGAACTGCCCTCAGCATTCAGCAGAGGCTTCCAAAGGAACCACCGGATTCTTCACTCTGTGTCCTTAAGTGTTTTCCAAACTACACCAAGCAAAAATTCCTTCCAACACAAATAACTCAGGACACTCATTGCAGTGTCAGCAGGGAGTAACAGGGGCTCTGGGGCTCAAAACACGTGGGAAACACGGGGCTGCATTTCAGCAAGATGTCTCTGTCTTTTCTTTGCGCAAGTGCAATGAAATCTTTCCAGGGAAGAGAGATTATGATACGATCGTCAGCTTTCCCCAAACCAACTTGACCACAGAACACATTTAGGAGCATTTCAATCCAATTGGATTCCAGGGAACAGAACCATTAACATCCTAAGTTCGTTACCCTGTAGACGAATACTACTGTTTGTATAGAGTTAGATACTGTTTGTTAGATACTGTTGAAGTAACTTCGGACAGGAGTAGAATCCCTTCTCCAAGAGGTTGCAGGTAGAATATAAATATACCATGTGCCCTACATCGAAATATAAGATGCACGTTACATATATAGGTACGCTTCACGCGCTAAAAGCTTGAGTTATCAAAGGCTGACACTTTCCCTTAACCAATGGCTTTCTTGTCTTCCTCCAAGAAAAGCTTGTCTCTAGAACAAGGTCTTCATAACTTTCCAGAAGTTCTGCGTATGTCCAAAATATGTAAGAAAGACATCGAGGTTTCCAGTAAATTTTATATGCATGGAGCTAAAAAGCAGGAGATTTCCAGGCAAGTCTAGATGCTTAGATGTCCTGGAACCTGTGAGTAAAAACTTTCCTGCTTGAATGCCGTATAAGAAAGAGCAGGTATCTTTGATCACTGAATTAACAGGAGGGTGAATGAAAGGGGGGCTCAGGAGCTGTCCTGGAAATGACACATTCCACAAACACATCCCTGTTTTCTCTCCTCTGAACCGTGGCATTTCTGAAAAGGATGCAGGTGATGTTGCCCCTGTGTCCTGCAGCATCTCCGTCTTTCTCAGAATTAAGCTTGGGAAACGCAGGTCATGCTTGGAAGATTTCAGACTTCGGCCAAGGAAAAGCCCCAAGTCTTCATCTTCTCATCATTCTGCATGTTAGAGCACAGCTACAATCCCAGTGAACAGGGAACAGTGGGCACACCCTCTCATGCGCTAATGGTCCAAGGAGTTGTGGAAAGTGATGAGTGTCTTCCAGGCATTCAGCAAGCTCCCTGTTCTCCTTGAATGAGCTCAGAGTCCACCATCAAATCAAGGTCCCTGTATGCGCCAGCCCTAAAAGATTTCTGGGGAACTGGGGACAATTTTTCAAAGATGAAAACCACCATGATACAGGGAATATAGCCAATATATATACTTTTTGTGTGTGTGGTACGCGGGCCTCTCACTGCTGTGGCCTCTCCCGTTGCGGAGCACAGGCTCCAGACGTGCAGGCTCAGCGGCCATGGCTCACGGGCCCAGCCGCTCCGCGGCACGTGGGATCCTCCCGGACCGGGGCACGAACCTGCGTCCCCTGCATCGGCAGGCGGACTCTCAAGCACTGCGCCACCAGGGAAGCCCCCCAGCCAATATTTTATAATAACTATAAATGGCGTGTAACCTTTAAAAATTGTGAATCACTATATTGTACACCTGTAACTTATATAATATGGTACAGCAAGTCTGCTTCAACTTAAAAAACCACCAGGCTGAACATCAGTCAGTCAGTCTTGTAGCTCAAAGCCTGTTTCTTGGACCAACTGCTGCAGCCGTTGCCCGGGAGCTGGTTACAGACATAACGTCTTGACCCCATCCTGAGTGGCTGAAGCTGACTCTGGTTCATGAGACCCCTGGGTGATTCACTCTAGAAGGATATTTGCTCTGACCTGTCATATTTTAAGAGGGGAATCAGTTTCCTGTTGCTGTCGTAACAAATTACCACCTACTTTGTAGCTTAAAGCAAAGCCAGCATCTTCTTTTATGGTTCTGGAGAAATGCCTAGTTAGGTTTCCTGCCCATTTTTTCATTTTTTTTAAATTGAATTGTATAAGTTCTTTGTATACTTTGGAAATTAAGCCCTTGTTGGTCCCATCGTTTGCAAATATTTTCTCCCCTTCCATAGGTTGTCTTTTCATTTTGTTGATGGTTTCCGTTGCTGTGCAGAAGCTCATAAGTTTGATTAGGTCCGCTTTGTTTATTTTTGCTTTTATTTCTATTGCCTTGGGAGACTGATCAAAGAACACATTGGTACAATTTATGTCAGAGAATATTTTGCCTATGTTCTCTTCCAGGAGTTTTATGGTATCATACCTTATATTTAAGTCTTTAAGCCATTTGAGTTTATTTTTGTGTGTGATGTGAGGGTATGTTCTAACTTCATTGATTTACATGTAACTGTCCAACTTTCCCAACACCACTTGCTGGAGAGCCTGTCTTTTCTCCATTGTGTATTCTTGTCTTCGTTGTCAAAGATTAATTGACCATAAGTCTGTGGGTTTATTTCTGGGCTCTCTATTCTGTTCCTTTGATCCATGTCTGTTTCTGTGCTGATACCACACTGTTTTGATTACTGTAGCTTTGTTTGTAGTATTGTCTGAAGTCTGGGAGGGTAATGCCTCCAGCTTTGTTCTTTTTCTTCAGGATTACTTTGGCAAACCAATCCTGGGTCTTACGGTTCCATATAAGATCCAGTGATTTTTTAAAATGACACCCCAAATAAATATTCTCAAATCTCAAAGGTTAGGTAGTGTGATACTGTGATTTGGCATAAGAAACCAATATTTGTTCCTCATCCCAGTTGCTGGGTGATGCTGATGCTGCCAGTCCATGGACCATTCCACGTGTGGTTATGTGCGTAAACACACTGCAGAGAACAACCTAGGCTGGAAATGGTAGCAAAGTGAAATCTGGAGGTTTGCTTAACTCGGGAGATGGATTTGGAGCTTGGGAAAGCCTCTCCCCTGACCTTCAGTAGGAACTGAACACACCCAGACAATTTTTCACAGAGCAGATGAGGTGAACATCCCAGATGGATCAGTTCAAATGCATCAGTAAGACCAGCAACAACCAACAGCATGCATGGCCTCCCGACAGGATACAGGAACAATTGCATCACCTTCCTCTGTGCCTGTGTGTGGTTTTGTCCCTGAGGAAGAAACACCTCATGTGATGAAGGGCTGATTAGATCAAGCCGGGGGGGGGGGGGGAAGGCTTACAAAAGGGTTAGGGGTTAGTCGATCATGGCAGAAAAAAGGAACTTTTATCAAGTCCAAACCCCAATCAGTTTTAAAGAGTAATTAGCTGTGTACACAGCAAATGAAGATTGAAAGGGATTTAAACTTTGTTTTCATTAATTTTAAAAGTGAGTCTTGCTACGCTGATGCTTTTAGAACTCACCGTTGAAAGAGGCAGAGTCTGCACGGGAAGCTCCCTGAGGGCTTCGTGGAAAAAACCCAGAGCTCCATCCTGCACTGAGCAAAGTGCATTTTCCCAGCGGGGCTCAGGGCCCCACTTTAAAAAGGGGAGTCTGGAGGCTGGTGCTTGCCCACGCTAGTAGGGGATGATAGAATTCTGTAGGATCTAGATGCTAAAAGGCCACCTTTCACTGGCTTTCTGCTTCAGGGGTGAGGAATGATTCATTTAATCCAGGATAAATAGCTATTTAAACTTATCTAGGTAGACTGGTCAAAGATACATTAAGGTGGAGATTCCAAAAACAAACATATTATACTATAAAGGTGTATTTTATTTAAAAAATAAAAGAGAAAGGAAAAGACATGAGCTCTTCCAGGCATTATGAAATGAGCAACGTTTAGAATATCAGGTAATCCATCCTCGTTCCAAATGTTTGCCAACACGGCATCATTCCTCTATTTTCCAGTTTCTAGAGTACAGTATGATACAGTATGATGCTGCAATTGTTGGGACTTGGACAGAGATGAAACAGTGAGTAACAGTCAGTATGGCAACCCACCGTTTCCAATTTCCTGAACCATCGGGAGAATATAATCCGTCTCTTTGGTAATATTTATGAACCATAACTTGAGAATTTTTATTACAATTCCACATGCCCAACATTTATTCTCTTCCATCTAAAGTCATGGCAACTCTGAAATCTAATTGTTTTTCCCTGGAACAAAGAGCCAAGCAGAGAGAATGTAAAGAGACTTACGGGTATTCCACAGAATATGTTTTGTGTTTTCTCTGCATCATGAACTGGGCTCTCGCTCTCGCTCTCTCTCTCTCTCTCTCTCTCTCTCTCTCTCCAGGGGACTCTATGATTCTCTGGTGTACCTGGGAACCCAGGCCTCTTCCAACCAACTCTTTTTCTTCCCTTGGATTTATTCCTCAGCAAAACTAAGAAAAGCCCCAGAAAGGGTCTGCAGAATGATCCACTCCAAGTCATTTCATTCATTCATTCATGTGTGCATTCATTCACGAAGTGAATACTGATAACCTAGGTTGTGCCAGGTATTGAAGGATGCCTGCATATACATGGGTATAAATATTTGATCTCAGAAAGTAATAGGTACATGGATGGAATAACAAATAGATGGATGGGTGGATGGGTGGGTGGGTAGGTGGATGGATGAATGGATGGATCAATGGTTGGGTGGATAAATGAATGGATGGATAGATGGATAGATGAATTGATGGATGAATGGGTAGATAAATGAACAGATCGTTGGGTAGATAGATGATGGGTGGAAGATTCTCCAATTTCTGGTTTACTGCCACCCCCTTTCCATCCTTCAGGGTGTTTGCTAGTGCCAGAGGGGCAGGATGGGTGGTTCCATGCAGAGATTATGAGTCCATATGCTGTTGTCAGCAGCCCCAGGTGCCAGCTGTGTGACCTTGGACATGCAACTCAACCTCTCTGCCCCTCCACTGTCCTATCTTTAAAGCAGAGGTATCCATAGTGCCCCGCCTCATAGGATTGTCATGGGGAATTTGTGAGAAAATCTGGGTCCACAAGGCATAGTGAGAGGTCAGTACATGATACTACAATTGAGGGAGTGATCAGTAGATGTATCCCCTCAAAGGTACTTGAGATCACTACTCTCAAGTGGCCCCGGAACAGGGCAAGTTCTTTTCCAACTGAAAACTCTGTCAACATTAGTGTGAAACCCAATGACCCCAATTTTAAATTTACATCTCCTTCAACAAGAGCAAGGGGAGCCTTGGAACAGTAAAACACGTCACAGAAACACGGACTTGTCAACCAAACTGGGGAAGATGAATAATCCTGTACCAAACACAAGAAGAACCACGAGCTGTCCCCACTCAGATGGATGGACACAACAAACCACAAAGCAAGTGAGAATGTCCTGGGGATTAATGCATGGGTCCCGCAGTTGGATACACGGAGCTTGAGTCACGCCTGCTCCTAGCTGGTGCTAAGTGGGCCAAATGACTTACACCCATCAGCTCCCCAATCTATAAAAGATCAGGGACACCCCTCCCTGGCTGGCAGGGGTGAGAAGGATTAAATGAGGTTATGTCCACCCTGGTAGCCAGTGCTGACGATCACATGGTGTGGATGATATATTCTTACTTTGCTTTGTGTTGCAACAGAAACCGTGCTAAGAGGAAATGTCAATGCCAGACTCATGCCTTGCTTTCCTCTCTTCGAATCGATTCCCAAAAGTGGATCTGTCTACTTCTTCCTCTTCTTATGTTTTCTTTCTTTTTTTAATTGAAGTATTTACCATATTGTGTTAATTTTTGCTGTACAGCAAAGTGATTCAGTTATACATATATATATATATATACACACTTACATTCTTTTTCATATTCTTTTCCATGATGGTTTATCCCAGGGTATTGAATATAGTTCCCTGGGGTCTACAGTACGACCTTATTGGTCCTTATGTTTTCTCTTACGTTTCCCCAGAACACTAAGCTTTTTTGAAACGTACGAATACTCTTTTATTTATTTATTTTTTGTGTGCGGTACGCTGGCCTCTCACTGCTGTGGCTTCTCCCGTTGCGGCGCACAGGCTCTGGACGCGCAGGCTCAGCGGCCATGGCTCACGGGCACAGCCGCTCCGCGGCATATGGGATCTTCCCGGACCGGGGCACGAACCCGCGTCCCCCGCAACGGCAGGCGGACTCTCAATCACTGCACCACCAGGGAAGCCCCCGTACGAATACTCTTGATCTTATACCCTTTTTCTCTAAACTATCGATATGGGCCCCAAATATGTGAAAATAATCATCTTAATGATGTTATTCCTTTGGCTTGAAACTTATGACAAGAATACTGGGTATGCCAGCCATAAAAAAGAATGAAGTAATGCCATTTGCAGCAACATGGATGGACCTAGCGATGATCATACTAAGAGACGTAAGTCAGACAGAGAAAGACAAATACCATATGATCTCACTTATATGTGGAATCTAAAGTATGACACAAACTTATCTATGAAACAGAAACAGACTCACAGACGTAAAGAACAGACTTGTGGTTGCCTAGGGGGAGAGGGGTGGAGAGGGATGGGTTGGGAGTTTGGAATTAGCAGATCCAGACTAGTATATATAGGATGGATAAACAGCAAGGTCCTGCTGTAGAGCACAGGGAGCTATATTCAATATCCTGAGATAAACCATCATGGAAAAGAACATAAAACAAGAATGTCTCTGTGTGTACAACTGAGTCACTTTGCCGCACAGCAGAGACTGACACAGCATTGGAAATCAACTCTACTTCAATTTAAAAAATGCTACTAAAAACAAGAATACTCAGTATGCGGTAGTCAAGTGGATGTGACGGTCCCCAAAAGAGAGGGTTTCTCATTGGGGCTGCTTGTGGGTGAGGGCAGGGTTTCTGCGAACCCCTGGTAACTTGTGCAGGACTTGGTTGGGTATGAGAGGGTGTGTTTTCCATTCATGTCCAGAGTTTTCACTGACTCTGACTCATGACTGTCTCCCCATCTTATCACAGCTGACCCAGCACACATAACTCCAACCTCTAACCAACTCTTTTCGATCGCCATTCAGAGTTTCAGGCAAAGTACAAGATCTTTTTTTTTTTTTTTTAGCATAATAAGGATTCAAGAACGGTGTAAATTCTTACCTTGTTCTCTAGCCTTCCGGGATAAACGTACAGCCCACGACTTAGACAATCCTGCCCCCTTCGTTCAAAAATGTTCACGCAGGGGCTTCCGTGGTGGCGCAGTGGTTGAGAGTCCGCCTGCCGATGCAGGGGACACGGGTTCGTGCCCCGGTCCGGGAAGATCCCACATGCCGCGGAGCGGCTGGCCCCGTGAGCCATGGCCTCTGAGCCTGCGCGTCCGGAGCCTGGGCTCCGCAACGGGAGAGGCCACGGCAGTGAGAGGCCCGCGTACCGCAAAAAAAAAAAAAAAAGAGAAATGTTCACTCAGGGCTTCCCTGGTGGCGCAGTGGTTGAGGGTCCGTCTGCCAATTCAGGGGACGCGGGTTCGTGCCGGGGAACGGCTGGGCCCGTGAGCCGTGGCCGCTGAGCCTGCGCGTCCGGAGCCTGTGCTCTGCAGCGGGAGGTGAGAGGCCCGCGTACTGCAAAAAAAAAAAAAAAAAAAATGTTCACGCAGGGATTCCCTGGTGGCGCAGTGGTTGAGAGTCCGCCTGCCGATGCAGGGGACACGGGTTCGTGCCCCGGTCCGGGAAGATCCCACATGCCGCGGAGCGGCTGGGCCCACGAGCCATGGCCGCCGCGCCTGCGCGTCCGGAGCCTGTGCTCCGCAATGGGAGGGGCCACAACAGTGAGAGGCCCGCGTACCGCAAAAAAAAAAAAAAAAAAGTTCACGTGCATCTACTCTTTTTCTAACTTTGTTCCTTGGTGAACTTAAACTATGCAGAAGAATGGTAAGTGGCACATGTCGAGGGCTTATATTATGCCATTGTTTTTAAACATATTCCATACACATTAACATGTCACATGGTCCTTAACCGGTAGGCGTCATAGGATATCCATTTTCATTTCTTAAGCTGGGAACCCCAGGTGTCCCAAGGATGAGATGTTCACTCCTAGGTTTAAGCCAAGGCAGCCTGATTCTAGACCATGCTCTCAGCCAGGATGCTCTGCTGGAGGGCCCCTGAACCCCTCCACGGAGGGATGCTGTCCATCTTCTCCCAGCTGCATGAAAGTAGAGGGATCTCACCAGCAAAATGGTGATGATTCGTGGGGTACACTCTAAGGTATCTCCCTGTTCAGGCCTCCCAGGTGTCTCAGAAAAATGCACCCTGAAAATATGAGGAGGAGGCTGTCTGTCTGTGGGGTTCTTCCCCACCGATGCTTGTTCAGTTTCTGACAAAACCCCTGTCACCACCAAGCCAGCTGCTTCTTGTATCCTCCCCTGCTCCCTTAGATAAGCCATCCCTGGCCCCCCAGCCCACCATGCTGAAACCCCTTTCCCAGGGGAAATGGCCCCCCACCCAGCCTCTTCAAACACTGCATCCTTTAGTTGGGAGTGTAGAGAGAGAAATGATCCCTGAGCCCAGATTTGCCCAGATGTTCCTTCTTTGGATTAATATGAAAATAAGTACATTATAAGCACAAGAGGGTTTTTTTTTTTCTTTATCCAATTAAAATCATGCTCATTCAATATGTCTTGGGACTTCCCTGGCGGTCCAGTGGTTAGGATTCCATGCTTCCACTGCAGGGGGCCCGGGTTCGATCCCTGGTCGGGGAACAAAGATCCCACATGCCGGGCAGTGTGGCCAAAAATATTTTTTTTTAAATATGCCTTTTCCAACTCCATTCCTTAGCCCTTCCACCCTGTTCTGGGCTGGGTCACAAGATTACTCTGCATCTTATGTGTGTCCTCCTTGTGGGGCAGCTCACAGATGAGGCAGGTGCGTGATGAGAATTGAGACCAGCAGCTCTGGAGAGGTGTATTCTCCAACTCAAGGGCGGTGACCTTCCTGAATCCTCCCGAGATACAGGGAAACCAGACCTCGTTTAGGAAAATGACATCAGAATAATAGCTCTTGTGTGAAATCACCATCCAGTTTTGCCATTGCTTTTTTGTTATGGTTGTTTTCATAGAAATTACACCCTTTCCCACCTACGGAAAAGCATCTGAGAGGCGTCTCATTCTGCAAGATGCACAGAGACGAGGCTATGCCCACCTCGTGTGATAAACACCTTTCCGCCCTTGGCTATCTCTACAGGGTCAGTGAATTCTCTGTGCCTCTTCCAAGTGCCACGCTGCTAGCTGCACACACACCCGGGTTCTGCTCCCACTATGAGACAAAGAGCTGTAGCCATGCTGTGCGGTTTCAAAAATATTTTATTTTCTGGAATAGCCGTATGTCTGGAAGAGCTTTGTCTTTATTGCCCATCTCCACACAGGGAGACAGAAGCTATGACGAGAGAACAGAGGTGCCATACATCACACCTGCAGGACGGAATGACGGGAGTGTTTGGGAGAATGTATAAAATGCTCACCAGGGTGCATGAGGACAGGCTGGGGGCAGGGGTTGGCGATGCCGGGTTGCACGCTGCCGAGCACATTCATCGAGACGTGCACGCACCCCACAGCGCGGGGGGAGGGGGGACCCTGAATTTTCACCTGGCCCCCCTCAGAGTTTAAACAGAGTGGAGGGAGAAACCTGCTACAAGTCCTCCGCGGCTGCCACACTGGGCAATGTAAGTCTCACCCGTGATGCGACGTCCAAAGTGCCTGATGCATGTTTACAGTTGCAAGAGAAGTAACGCTAGGCTTGTTTCTAGAATGTTCCAGGACGCTCTTATTTCACGTGCAGAGTCTCTTGTCGGTATTTTATAAGGATGCCCCTCTCCTTCCGGATCGTGGGCTCTGCTCACCGCAACAGACGGATAGAAAGACTCGGGGTACGTTGGCAACGAGGAGGGTGGGGCGTGTCTTGTCTGTGTCCCCTCGCGCGTCTGCCTGCTGTGTACACAAGAGCAAGCCAGGGAGCTCTGGGCGTGCTTGTGTACGCTGTAGGGCATGGGCTTGCATCTGAGACTGAAGAGGGTCAGGCACCAGCTGTACCTACCTTCACGATGGCATAATCTGAACCTGATTGTTCTCTGGACTTGCCTAGTCAGGAATAACAGTAAACACTTCCACTGGGCTGCCCCACTGACCACAGGAACCCCTGTGAGTTACGACTATGCACAAGGGGAAGGCGGAGGAAAACTTCACAACACGGAGTGGGCCGGGGGGCGGGCGGGCAGGAATGGCTGGGATGGGACCACAAAGGGGTATGGAGATTACAGATGCCAGCATAGCCCCGGAGGTGAGAGCTGCCCATGAGTCCTGACCGCCTGGTGATGGCTTGGCAAGATGAGTGACAGGGGATGGCCTCAATCCTCATAGGTGATCACACCACCCTTCACCCCACAGCGCAGCTGGGACACATGCTGGTTGGCAGACTCCAGAGTAGGGCTGAGCAGGGACCTCCAGGCCTCCGACCCTACATCCACATTGGAGTCCTGGCCGGCCGGTGGTCCACGCGGGGGTGTGTTCTCACGACTTCTTGCCTTGTACCTGGAGGACAGGTGAACGGTAGGCTCCACGGGCAACCAGAGCTTCTCTGTCCCTTCAGGGCCCCTAAAGGGTTGTAAAGAGAAGGAAAGACAACAAAAGTGTAAGGGGGAAAACATCAGTGGTGAGCCCACAGGAGCGAAACCCCTTCCATGCTGCTGAGAAGCTTTTCCCCCCATCACCCAGATCTTCGTTCCTAATATCATGCTCAAATAAGAGGAAACAGGGCTCCCTGGAGAAATGGCTAATTCTAGGACCCGGGCTTAGAAGACACAGGACGTGGCTGGAGTGTCTTCTAGTTCCAGAAAGTAAGGAAATGTTCAAAAATACACAATAATTGGGGCATGTCAGTAGGACACAGAAGATAAAGTGAAAGAGGTCCCAATGGCCAAGCAATTTGAGGCAGGAAATAAAATACTATTGGAGTGTAACCCGAAAGAAGAAATGAATATCCATGTGTCCAAACTGGGAGAAATCCATGAGTGAAGAAATAAATAAATGAGGGAGGAAAACTAAACATCCCATACAGAAAAATTTCAAATAGATGCTGTGCCCCCAAGACGGTGGAATATAGTTTTCCTTCTTAAGTGTGGGCTGTTCACAGGGTCTTCCTTCCAAAAGGGTGTGGAATGAGGACACAAAAGTAGCTCTGCATTGGAGACATCTGACTACCTCAGCCAGCTGACCAAGAAACCCCAAAACGCACAGTGACAAGTCATGTTGATAATATGTCCCTTTGATAAAAGGTGATGAAAAGGGCACTTCACTCCTGTGGTTTTTCTCTCAAAGACCAATCATCCCACTCTAAAATTAAAAAAAAAACATCAGGCAAATCCTAATAGAGGGACAACCTACAAAAAGAAATCTAACAAGTGCTCATCAAAGCTAAGATCATCAAAAACAAAAAAAGTTTTAAAATAGAATTACCATATGATCCAGCAATCTCACCCCTGGGCCTATATCCAGACAAAACTATAGTTTGAAAAGATGCATGCAGGGCTTCCCTGGTGGTGCAGTGGTTGGGAGGCCGCCTGACGATGCAGGGGACACGGGTTTGTGCCCCGGTCCGGGAGGATCCCACATGCCACGGAGCAGCTGGGCCCGTGAGCCATGGCCGCTGAGCCTGCACGTCCGGAGCCTGTGCTCCGCAGCGGGAGAGGCCGCAACAGTGAGAGGCCCGCGTACCGCAAAAAAAGAAAAGATGCATGCACCCCAATGTTCATAGCAGCACTATTCACAATAGCCAAGACATGGAAGCAACCTAAGTGTCCATCAACAGAGGGATGCATGAAGAAGATGTGGTGCATATACACAATGAAATACGACTCAGCCATAAAAAGAAACGAAAAAATGCCATTTGCAGCAACATAGACGGACTTTGAGACGATCATACTGAGTGAAGTAAGTCAGGCAGAGAAAGGCAAAAACTTGAGACACTGTCACAGCCCAGAGGAGCCCAAGGAGGCATGAGGGTGAAAGTGATAATGGTGTCCTAGATGGGATCCTGGGACAGAAGAGGGACTTTAGGGAAGAAGTAGTGAAACCCAAATAAAATTTGGGGTTTAGCAGGAGTCTTGACTCACGTGCCTACATGAATATCATGTTCCGTTCATGGATTATTTCTATCCTCTGTATGGCTGGACCAAACGGAACACAAGATCTGGCCATCAGCGGTGTCTCTGAAGGCTGAAGGGATGCTCGGTGAAGCATGGCGGGGAATTCTGGGGCCCCGCTGCTGTCAGGGCACCCAAAAAGGCAGTGATCCATCACAGAAGCAGCAGCCATGTGTGGTGGTTTGGATGTGTCCCCCGACCAGGAATAGTTCTGGCCAAGTAACCCTACATTTAGGAAACTGGATGGTTGACAATGCCGATGAGCAAAAGAGACAGAGGGGGATTCCTTCAGGGCCAAGGGAGTTCCAGGAATCTCACCCAGGAAAGGGTGGGTGAGCTGGAAGACACTAGGGCATCCGACCCTGGAGCCACCAAGCTCTTAGATAAAGCTTGTCTCCACTGACATGTGCTGTAGGTGTACGATACCCATGGGGTCCAAAGGCTTAGTATAAACACAGCACGTCAGCTATCTCCCCGACGGTTAGACAGACAATTCTAAATGCGTGTATATACCTATAGAATTTTTAAATATAATTTTAGTAAATTATATACGTATGTATATACCTATAAAATTTATAAAGTATATGTACATATGTTTTCATAAATTTCTATAAATTCTGTACACTAAAAAATAGAAACATGTATCTCTATTAATATATAAATTTACATCTTCATTTATGTATATGCACACACCCATATATACATATATATTGTTGAAATGATACTTTTTTGATATACTGATTAAATAAAATATATTAATTCAATTGATTTTTCTTATAAATTTATTTATTTTATTCATTTTTTTTTGGCTGCATTGGGTTTCTGTTGCTGTGTGCGGGCTTTCTCTAGTTGTGGCGAGTGGGGGCTACTCTTGGTTGTGGTGCGCGGCCTTCTCATTGTGGTGACTTCTCTTGTCGCAGAGCATGGGCTCTAGGCGCGTGGGCTTCGGTAGTTGTGGCTCGTGGGCTCAGTAGTTGTGGCGCACGGGCTTAGTTGCCCCGCGACTTGTGGGATCTTCCCGGACCAGGGCTGGAACCCGTGTCCCCTGCATCGGCAGGCGGACTCTTAACCACTGTGCCACCAGGGAAGCCCTCAATTGATTTCATCTTGACCATTCTTACTTTCTTTTCTCATGTGGCTACCACAACAATTTTTTCCTTCCAGTTTTATTGAGATATAATGGACATACAATGCTGTATAAGTTGAAGGTGTACAGCGTGGTGATTTGACCTACATACACCATGAAATAATGACCGCAATAAGTTTAGTGAACATTTGTCATCTCATCTAGATACAAAATTTAAAAAATAGAAAAAACCTTTTTTATGATGAGAACTGTTAGTATTTCGTCTCTTAACCACCTGCATATGTGACACACAGCAGAGTTAATTATCCTTCTCATGCTGTACGTTACACCCCTGGTACTGATTTATCTTATAAGTGGGACTTGGCACCTTGGTGGCTACCAGAAAACGTTTTAATTATTTATGTGGCTCGCACTGTACTGCCATTCGACCGAGCTGTTCTAGACGCTGGAAAAATGGGGTTTCCAGGGGAAAATGCAGGAACGGGGCCCCAGACCCATCAGTGGCATGCTAGGTAGGGCTGTATGACGGCGGTCATGCCCCTCAGAGGACCCCAGGAGCCCCATGTTCTCTGAGCACAGTGGGCTAGGCGGGCCACCTGCCGCCACTCCTGGCCCCTCCACCTTTGCCAGAAAGTGGCCAAAGTCTTTGGCAGTTCGGATCTCCTGGAATCGAGGCAGACCCAGCACCTGGGGGCCCCTCCGTGTTGCAGGTGGGGCAACTCGGAAGTGGATGCCTGGTCCTTGTGAGCCGGGGGACGGGGGCTGGGGTGGGAGCATCCCTCAGACTTTCCCAGTAAATATCTACTGAAAGAGGGTTCTCCTCTTTGGAGCCACTCGAATTTCAGCAGCAAACTCCATGTACCACCTCCTAGGTTACAGGAGCTGCTTAGAGACCATCGTGAGTGTGCAAGGATGACCACACACACCCCAGTCCCCATACCCGGCACTAATTAATTTGGCTTTTGCAAGGAGGCTGACCCATCAGTCCAAACCAGATGTTCCCCGATTACATCCCTGTTATTCGTACGTCTCATCCTTAAGACGAGGTGGGTCGCCACCCATTTCTGTGTCTTCCCAGGACACTGCCATTCCCAAGAGGGCTGAGCCTGGCAGGTCCCCTGTGGGGTAATTTGAGGGTCACAAAGGATGCCCTTCCTGACCAGCCTCGGAGCCTGGCTTCCCACCACGGCAAGGTCCTCCCCAGCTTGTGGATGCTGTGATCCGAGGGGTAACCATGGTCACCTGCACTGTCTCTCCGCCCCCGGTACCACTTCCGGGGGAGCAGGACGAAGCGCCACAAGCAACAGAAGCCAGGGCCGTGGGCTGGCTTTCAACCCCGGACTGAGCATGTGCTCAGCAGAGGATGTAACATCAGGACCCGGCCCGGGGCCTGGCATCACCAGGACCCTCTGAAACACAGCGTCCCGGTGGGCAAGGGGAAGGACTAAATGTTGCTTCATGCCTCCTTCTGATAGCTGAGTGATGGGTTTGGAGCTGCACGATCTCTGGGACTGCTTGGCCCCAACCGTACTGGCTCAGAATTGGAGCAGCCTTTCAAATGCGGGGCGGTGATGTGTACGGGAAAGGGTGTCCCCCTGTGGCCGTGCTGATCCAGCCCTGAACCCCCAGACCACAGGGGTGAGATGACGTCCCACTGCCCCAGACACTAGCACGTACAACCCTCCTTCCCCAACCCCAGGCTGGCCGTTTCCTCCTAAATGTATTTTTATCCTTTTGGTACAATGACTCAAGGCATTTTTGCAGTTATTTCCTTTTTCTTTTTCTTTTTTTAATATTCACATCAGATTTTAATTTGTTATACATTTTTGTAGTTCAGTAAATGTCCTTGATAATGTAAAACAAAAAGTGCTATTTACTTGGGACAAAAAGAGTAATCTGTGTAAAAGGGGGGGAAAAAAAGGGGGGGAAGACCAAAATATTTTTATATGCTTATTCAGATACATGGAATTTTCTTGAATTTAAGAGGAATAAAGATATTCAAACAGTAAGAGAAAATCATTACACTTATTTCAGTGTTCAAATGCTTATGTAAGTCTTCAATCCGTCTGGTTTTATAAAACCAAAACTTTGAATACAAACAAAGCAGGAAAGTTCACATTACCTTTTTATATGTTCCTAAGTGTCAAACTGCATCAACTTATTATGAATTTAAAGAACATCACAGATTTTAAAACTAAAGTACAGAAGTGCCTGATTCTTTTTAATTCCACAAATACCTAACATCCCAAAGTAACATGTAAAGAAACCTCTACTGCTCAGTGAATTTTTGAATACTGATCCAACAAACACTGTATGGGAACGTGTACAATCACACCTTTGCCTACATGTGATTTTTGTTTTGCTTTATTTTCCACTTTTTAAAGATTGTTATTTTATATTGGGGTATAAGTGATCAACCATGTTGTATTAGTTTCAGCTGTACAGCAAAGTGATTCAGTTGTACATAGACATGTATCTGTTCTTTTTCAAATTCTTTTCCCATTTAGGTTATTACAGAATATTGAGTTCCCTGTGCTCTACAGTAGGTCCTTGTTGGTTATCTATCTTATATACGGTAGTGTGTACATGTCAATCCCAAACTCCTAATTTATGCCCCCCCTCCGTTTCCCTTTGGTGTTTGTTTTCCATTTTGAATGACTACCTCTCTATATCTGCTAACCCAGGGGGCCGCCGGGTGAAAATGATTCATATTCTCCCTTCGTGGAAGATGGGCGTCCCGTCTTAACTCCTTGAGTGCAGTCAACCACTAGTCAAAAAATATACCCTAGGTTCAGAATGGCCATCGTCAAAAAATCTACAAGCGATAAATGCTGGAAAGGATGTGAAGGAAGGAAAGGGAACCCTCCTGCACGGCTGGTGGGAATGTAAATTGGTGCAGCCACTATGGAGAACAGTATGGAGGTTCCTTAAAAAACTAAAAATAGAGCTACCATACGACCCAGCAATCCCACTCCTGGGCATTTATCCAGAGAAAACCATAATTCGAAAGGATGCATGCACCCCGATGTTCATTGCAGCACTATTCACAATAGCCAAGACATGGAAGCAACTTAATGTCTATCAACGGAGGAATGGATAAAGAAGATTGGTGCATATATACAATGGAATATCACTCAGCTGTAAAAAGGAACGAAATTGTGCCATTTGCAGAGATGCGGATGGACCTAGAGACTGTCGTACAGAGTGAAGTAAGTCAGAAAGAGAAAGACAAATATTGTATAATATCGCTTCTATGTGGAATCTAGAAACATGATACAGACGAACTTATTGGCAAAGCAGAAACAGAGTCACAGATGTAGAGAACAAACTTACGGTTACCAGGGGGGGCGGGGGTGGTGGTGGGACGAACTGGGAGATTGGGATGGACATATATACACTATTGGTACTATGTATAAAATAGATAACTCATGAGAACCTACTGTAGAGCACAGGGAACTCTACTCGGTGCTCTCCGGTGACCTAAATGGGAAGGAAATCCAAAAAAGAGGGGATATAGGTATACGTAGAGCTGATTCACTTTCTGTACAGCAGAAACTAACACAACACTGTAAAGCAACTCTACTGCAATCAAAATTTTAAAAAATTACTCTAGGAATGGTTCAGTGGGATAAACAGGAGGTCATCATTCTGGGACTTTCGCTTGTGACGGAAGGTGACATCCTGACTTCCAGGCCGAGGCTGGGCCTCCCCTGGTTTTGCCTGATTCACCCAAGGAGGAGGTGGGCTGGAAAAGGGCTGGGATGCCAAAGAGGACGGGGAAATATAGGCCCCGAAACAGGTCACCCAGCTCTGGCAGGAAGCAGCCTCTCTTTATAGCTCAGAGGACTAAATAAAGCCCTGAGTGCTGAAGAAGAGACCGAGGAGAGTTTTTTATTCCAGGAGAAGAATAATTATTTCCTAAGTAGAATTCCTTTGGTTAAAAAAAACAAAACAAAACAAAAAAAAGAGCTCTGCACCCTAGAAACACTTCAAGCGGAAAAAGGGAGCAAAAGATGGCAAACAACAAAGTGAACCCCAGGCAGAGTAAAATCTCGAGATCCTCATTCCTTTTTTTTTACAATGAGATTTTAGTTTCCACAGAGCATGAATATCCTGGGCCGTCTCTAACCTACCTGAAGAAATTGCAGGAAATTTAAAAGTAACTTAATAAAAACAGAGAAGGCGTTAAATCACAGCCAGTTCCGCAATGAGGTGGTATTCCGTGTTTCTCAAAATCACGGTGCTGGGCAAATCCAAGATAAAAATCAAAGGGTTTCAGAGAAACATGGGATTAGGGTCCTAACACTTGAGAACTCTGTCACAGACACACCCAAAACAATGACCACGAAAAGAGATAGGAATCGAATAAAACGTTAGGACAGCTGTACAACTTCTGCATGGTTATGGTCGGCATACTCACTACAATACATGTGTTATCCGTTGTTGGTATGTTCTATAATTGTTTGTGGAATTCGACCCTGGAAGGGTCTCAGCATGTGAGTAATGGTGAAGGGGAAATTCACTCGGAACGTTCTAGTAACAGACGTGGGTGCATATGACTCAGATACCACACGTGCGGCCGAGGGGGCTGGCGGAGGCCTCAGGGGTGTGTGTGTGTGTGTGTGTGTGTGTGGTACAGGGCTCCTTTCAGCAGGGTGTAATTTTCTGGGCGCGTGTAGTATTTCTCGAAGATGAAACCACACACAAGCAAAGACAAATGCCAAAAGATGCTCAAATAATTCTCTGCAACAGTGGCGTCGGAAGAAACTCGTGCTTTCAAAGGAAGCGAGAAAAGAGGAGAATGGACCGTCCGGGGGCCCCCGGTTCAACAAACGGGCACTTCAGCTTCTCTCATGACTGTTCATTGCAAGCTCCTCTGTTTACTGGTTTACATTTTTTTTTTCCTCTAGAAGTTGATGCAATACACACTGTTTTAAGCCCCTGTTTTGTGATGCATTCCTTCCCATGTCTCTTTCTAACCCCCTCTACTATCGTATTCAGTCCTTTTTTAGTCTTTGGTCGTCTTGGAATTTTGCGTAGTTGATAGCATCCAACACCTATGCTATCATCATCTCCATGAGATCTGCTCCCTTGGTATCCAAACAGTAAAAGATGAAATGGTGGTGGGGTGCGGAATAATTTAGTCTTCATCCTAATTGTATTCATGCTTCACAAACACGGTGATAACGTAGCAACGAAGAGTCATGTACCAAAGAAGAAAGAGCAATGAGAGACAGAGAGACACTGAGTCCTGCTGACATCAGTTGAGGCCCTGGATCAAGCCATACCTGAAGACTGTCAAGGACATTCCTGTTACATTTAAGAAAATTCAAAAGAGGGCTTCCCTGGTGGCGCAGTGGTTGAGAGTCCGCCTGCCGATGCAGGGGACACGGGTTCGTGCCCCGGTCCGGGAGGATCCCACATGCCGCGGAGCGGCTGGGCCCGTGAGCCGTGGCCGCTGAGCCTGCGCGTCCGGAGCCTGTGCTCCGCCACGGGAGAGGCCACGACAGTGAGAGGCCCGCGTACCGCAAAAAAAAAAAAAAAATTCAGAAGAGTACAAGGCCCTACTGTAGAGCACAGGGAACTATACTCAATATCTTGTAATAACCTATCAGGGAAGAGAACGTAAAAAAGAGTACATATGTTTATACGCATCTATGTGTAACTGAATCACTTTGCTGTACACCTGAAACTAACACAACATTGTACATCAACTATATTTCAATAAACATTTTAATAAAGAGTAATGTGACACTGCATGGTGGTCGGACTGTTGTGCCTTGGGAGACGCAAGCATGCGTTGGACGTTTCACGAGTGTGCTGAGCCCATTTCCCCGGTGATCCGCCCATGATCAGCCCGGGGCGACTGGTCGACCTACAGCTTCAACCACCGGGTGCACACAGACACCAGCACCGCCTGCTGTGCTTAGACGTCTAAGGAACCACAGCGAGGCGAATGCAGGTGAATGGAAGGCTTGGTCGGGCCCAATGGAGAGTGAGAGCAAAAGCGGGCTCACAGCAGCCACTGGTGACCCCGGCAGCCTGCCCTTCAGATCCCTGTTGACCACGTAGGTGGACCCAGTTTTCATCTACGCAGAGGAAAACCCAACAGCACATCCCAGGGTTTTGTAAGTGTCACGTGAAACAATCTTAAACCCACAGGAGGTGCTTAATAAATGCATGGTCCCTGCTCCCAGGCCCCAGAAATCCAACTGGGGGAGAGTGCTACTTGAAAGACGGTGGCAGGTCCACATCTGTCACATCACGGTGGGGATGCGCGTGCCGGACGCCCCGTGGGGGACAGACGCCCCTCCCTGGAAGAAACTGGGAGCTCGGCGTGGACCGCACGTGGCCGGA
Source organism: Delphinapterus leucas (assembly GCF_059928025.1). Lineage (NCBI taxonomy): Eukaryota > Metazoa > Chordata > Mammalia > Artiodactyla > Monodontidae > Delphinapterus > Delphinapterus leucas. The sequence goes on along the minus strand of NC_143150.1, from coordinate 132,874,633 downwards.
AAGTCATGCTTTATATTCCGTTTGTGTTTCCTTTTTATTTACATGTCGCACAGACTCCATCTGTGTCGGAGGGTGGGGAGTGACTTATGGAAACATGGTCTGTTAGAGATGGAGTCACTCAGAGGCACAGAAGGGGTTTAGGACGTTCCACGGGGACTGTTTTCCTCTTTGGCTGAGCTGCTTTATTCCTGTACGCACAGCCCAGCATCCCAGCCCAGCGTATGGGTTTCAGATGCAGCCTCCTGCATCCCCGCCAGCCACACGCCCGGCAGCCCCGGCTCCAAGTCAGGGCTCCATCCCGGCCCCCTCCAGCTTCAAATCCACTTCTTTCCCATTTCACTCTGCAACTGTGATTTAGCCTGACACGCGGAGAATACCGCATCTTGAAACGAAGAGGTGAGACGCTCGGTCTTCCTTACCTGCCAACACCTTCGATCTCTGTGATCTGAGTGCCCACGTGTTTTAGAAACATCTGCAATGCAGACAACTTTGATGAACATCTGTGGAGTGGAGCTTGAACAAAGTAGGAACAAAGGCTATTGTATGAGGCACTGTGATGGCTTGACAAACATTCTCTGCTTCCTTTTTTTTTTTTTCTTTTTCTTTCTGAAGCTGAAAATAGCTTCAGAAGCAACAATCAGATTCTGTACCCAATTCTTTTTCCCCAAAGTCACTTGTCTTGAATTGTAACACGTTTGCTTCTGCCAGAGAATCTTGCTTTTCAGGGATGCGGGAGCTGGGGGATAGGTACATCAGCTCACACAGTATGAAACTCCAGGACTATACTTCTCCAACCCCGCCCGCCAGCTCACACATCCTGAGCAAAAGTCAACTGCCCAGCAAGCAAACAGCCCCGGCCACTTCTGGGGCAGCCCACAAAAAGTTTCACTGTTACAAAGTTCTTTCTTATGTGATTGACAAACAGCCTCCTTCCAAGTCTCATCACTTTTCCCTCGTGCTGGGTTCTCGATGCTCTTTTTCCCTGTTTCCCCTGATGCTTCTGTGCAGACCCAAGGTGCTCACTTCCATCAACTAACTATTCTTTGAAAGGAACCGAGGTTTCCAGCAGCCACTCTTTGCCTCTTTGGAGAAACCTTCAGTTTGGGGAAGAAAGGGGCAGGAGGCACAGGAGGGAACTTTGGGGGCGTCTTTACACAATATAGGATGCAAAGCGCAATCCTTGTAGGACACAAAAGTGTTCTCAAAACATATTAGGACACTGTTATTTAAAAAGTGCTGTCCGGGACTTCCCTGGCGGTCCAGTGGTTAGGACTCAGCGCTTTCACTACCGAAGGCCTGGGTTCAAACGTTCAATCCCTGGTCGGGGAACTAAGATCTCACAAGCCACGCGGTGCAGCCAACAAACAAACAAAAACAAAAGCTTTCCTTGCCCTAGGAACATTAACTGATAACTTCCAAAACATAAAAATAGAGACACACTCTTTTTAAAATTCTAATTGAACTATAGTTGATTTACAATGGTGTGTTAGTTTCAGGTGTACAGCACAGTGATTCAGTTATATGTGTGTGTGTGTGTGTGTGTGTGTGTGTGTGTGTGTGTGTCTCTATATATATTCTTTTCCAGATTATTTTCCCATATAGGTTATGACAAAATATTGAGTATAGTTCTCTGGGCTATGCAGCAGGTCCTTGCTGGTTATCTATTTTATATACTAGGCACACTCTTGAATTCACTTTTTCAAATCTGTATGGCTGATTATCAATATTTATAAAGAAATAAGTCAAAAGCTTTTTTAAAATGGAAACCTATGTGCTCAATGCCTGTAAATATACATTAAGCAGTTATTTTGTAATTTATCAAAAACAACTTAAAAGAAGAATATGATTCCTAAGCCCTAAGGGAGAGGTGAAGAGAGAAGCACAATTAAAAATTTTTGGAATGGGACCGCCATGGAGGTGCGCTTTTATTTACAGATACACGTGAGCGCGCAGGCAGGTCCGCGCTAAGAGCTTGGAGACTCTTGGTGACTGATTTTTTTTTTCCTTGCGATCTTAGGAAAATTACATAATCTTTTTCTTTTAGCCTCTTTTTTTCTGTTCTGTATAATTGGAATAATCATTAGACTCGCGTTGCTGTCAGAAGGATAAAATGCGATGTAAACAATATCCCTTTAACTCTGTCTGGTACTTTGTAACACACTCCGTAAGTATGAGATGTAATTGTTATTTATAGGAAGCCACATTTTGTTTTTTCCTTTCGGCAGGCACTCTGGATTTGTTGCTTGTCCGTAGAAAATTCAGAAGGTGACAGGACAGATATTTCTACCTTGTCACACTCTTTCCAGCCTTTTGAGATCAGCCTCACCACCCCCCCACCCCCGGATTCAGGAGTGATCTTTCTGGGCCCCAGAGAATGATTCTTGGTGGAGGCTGCTGTCTTCAGGCAGATGAGCGGTCTCTTTTTAGACAGTAAACACCCACAGGGTCCCCAGGATCTCGGGGCTCCCTTGGAGAGGTGATGGGTGGAAACATGCAGTCATGGACATAAGAGGGAACAGGGCGCTCCTTTCACAGAAGCAGAGGAAGGTCTCCCGAGCGGCCCCTCTCCGGCCGGAAGCTCCCCGAGCATGACTCTGTCCTTTACCAGTGACGCCTCTGCACTTCTGGCTCCATGACCTTGGGCAAGAAACTACCTTGGTTTGTACCTGAAATGGGAATACTGGCGTCGATCCAGAAGACCATTTGGGAAGGTCTTTTGTAGATCACAGAGGCTACTGTGAACGTGAGGGACCGTGATTTCATTTTGTCTAAAAGGGTCGTGGTTCTACCCTGGTCTATGTCGGGGTGGGAGGGGGCGAGTGTCTACACTGTGAGCGTTACTGTGTCACAGCAAGAGCATTAACTCACGGATTCATTAAGAGCAGCCGACTTCACACACGCCTGGCAATTTGAATTCGGGGACCCTGTGTTTTTGTCCTGATTTTGCGATGACCCTCTCCGCAGAGACGGCAATGATTACGAAGGAGACGCATTTCATGGGTCATAGAAATAATATGCAGATGGCTGGTTTCTAATTGATGGGAAGGCATATTCTCTGGGAAATGGAATCAATGCTGATCTGTCGGGATTGAAATGGCGTGTGGGGAAAATAACCCAAGGGAGGCCCAGCATGTACCGACCTGACACGTCACCGGATGGGAATGGGGTCCCGCTCCCGTGTGTGTGTGTGTGTGTGTGTGTGTGTGTGTGTGTGTGTGTGTGTGTGGCCAGCACCATCAGCTGTGGGGGACCGACCCTCCGGCCACAGGAAAACACCCTGGATGGTCTCAGTTATGTAATGCTGGGCTCTTTTCCTTGTAAAGGTGTTTTCCTACCCCTGCCAGATGGGCCCCACTAGTGACCAACCCCCAATCACAATGTCCTCCCCCAGGCTCACCGGAGACTCAGGCACCTCCTATTGGTGGCTTCCCCTTTCCTAATCCACTCTCCCGCAGTGTGTGTGTTTGTTGTAATTCTGGATCCTAATTCACGTGCCGTGCGTGGGATGCAGACTTGTGAGGTACTTTCTCTGGTGGAGGGGGGACAGTTTTCAAGGCATCATATTTGGGGATGTGATCACGAATCTTTTAACCTCCTTTCGCTCAGCTAATTCACCTGATACCTAAGGCGCGGCGCTTCAGAAATTTATCAGAAGTATTTGCCTGGTCTGCTTCGAACCCAGCTGAGCAAATCTTAGGCTCTAGCTCTTGAGATGGGGGTTGGGGTCGGTGGGGGCGGTGGACAGGGGAAGGGGACCGGTCTCCGGAGCTGGGGCAGGCCCTCCAGAGATGCATGTGACAGGAGAGCGTTTCCCCAGCCAGCTCCAGAGAACGCCTTCAGAATGCATTTGCATTCGGGGCATTGTCTGGGGGGTGTCCTCGGATCTCTATTCCCTCAAACAGCGTTTGTCATCTTGAAAATGGGTCTCCCCTCCCCGCCCTCCAGGTCCTCAGACACTGGATCTTGGAGACGTGCGCTGGAGGCTGCAGGACCACTCACCGACTCCGCACCAATTTTAACCGCAGGAGAAAACCCACGCAACACGCACAAACCCTGATCGCCCCACATCAGACAGGCTCGCTCCCCTTGGGTTTTCCAAAGATTCCTGGGGACGAGGAGTGTCTGCGCTTTCAGTTTCCTTAACCCTCCAGGGGCTGGAAACGGTTAGTGGGAGAGGAATGCACTAACATGAATTGCACAAAGCAGGGCTGCTGAGAGCTGGGGCGGCTCCCACATGACCGCTGGGACCCAGACATCCCCCTCTGCCCTGATTACCCCAGGAAGACGGCCTAGCCATCTGAAGGTGCATAAACTGGCAGCCTGTCTAAGATGGGTGTTTTTCCTCACGCGTTCCTTCTGCACAGAGACGTTCAGAGAGAGGTATTTTTTTGTGGATAACAAGATATTTATTTAAGTCGCAAACTTGCTCGGCACACCTGGCGGAGGGCAAAGCTTTCCCACTTTCCCTCTCCTCTGGGGTAGGGGGCTAGGGCACCGGGGAGGAATTCCCCTCCCGGCGGGTCTGCGCCCCTCGGGGGTGCCTGGGGCGTGAGGAGGGCGCCCCGGGCTTTCGACCCGTTTTCCACTGCTGGCGGGAGGTGTCCCTTTGCGGTGGATGGCGCTCGGCCCCCCCGCGCCGCGCTCTCTCCGCACGGCCCGGCGGGGCTGCCCGGGGTCCTCCGCGCGGGGTCCCCGCGCCCGCGGGCCGACGGCTGGGGACCCGGCAGCGCGCGGTACCAACCGGGCGCCCGGCAGCTCGGTCCCGCTCCGCCCCGGGCCGCTGCGCAGGTGGCGACCCAAGGCGGGAGCGCCCGGCTCCTCGGACCCAAGGCGCCGGGCTGGATCGGGGGGCGCCCGGCCCTCCGCACGCCCTCCCGCCGCCGCCTCCCCCCGGGTGGCGAGGCCGGGGCGCGGCGCCCACCCGGGGCCGGTCCCGCGCCGGCACCCCGCGCCCGCCGCGAAGTTGCGGCTCGCCCCCGCCTCGCCCCGCAGGGCGGCCGCCGGAGTTCACTCACCCGCTCTGCCCGCTCCGTCCCTGAAGGTCAAGGCCAGGTGGCTGCGGCGGGCGCGCGGCGGGGCCCGGGGCGGGGGGCGCCGGCGGGCCGCCCCGCCCCCATGCCCGGCGCCGCGGGGGCGCCCTCAGCGCGGCGGGCCCCGGGGGCCGCGGCGCTCAGATGCCGTGGTCGCAGTCCACATCGCGGCAGATGTACCAGAGGATCACGTACAGGATGAGCAGGATGGCGAAGATGAAGAGGGCCACCAGGATCGCCTTGGTCACCGGCGAGATGAGCGACTGCATGGCCCCGGCGGGGCGCGCGGGGCGCGGGGCGCGGCGCTCACGACCCCCGAGCGCGCCCGGAGCCCCGCGCCGGCCCCGCGCCTCATCCGCAGTGCTCCGTGCCGGGGACGGGCGACCGCCGCTCGGCCGCGGCTGCTCGGGGCGGCTGCGCGCGGGGTCCGACCGCCCGGCGCCGCTCCGGGGCCCGCGCTCCTGCGCTCACCGGGCCCGGCGGCCGCGGGGCTGGGCGGGCGGCGCGGGGGGCGCGGCGGCCATGGGCGAGGACGCGGACGCGGACGGAGGCGGCGAGGCGGCGCGCCCGGCAGGTCCCCGCAAACTTGGGCGGCGGCGAGAAGGCGGGCGCGCGGGGACAGGTGGAAGCCCGGCCCCGCGGGGCGCGGCGCGCGGCCGTCCGCGGGCGGCGTGGGGCGCGGGGCTGCTGGGCGGCGGGGGCGCGGCGGGGAGGCGCGGGGCCGCGCGCGGGGAGGGGCTGCGGCGCGGCGGGGGGGGGGAGCCGCGTCCCCACCCGCGGCCCGCGCGCGCCCCTCCCGCCCCGGCGCCCCGGCCCTCTCGCTCCGTCTCAGCCTCGGCGGTCCGCCCGCTCCCCGTCCGCGCGCCCCCCTCGCTCCCCGTTTCCCGGACGCCCGCCCCTCAGCCCGCGGCCGGGGCGCTGAGCTGTAATTACGGAGGACCGGGGAAGGCGGGCAAGAGGCAACGGCGGAGACGGGCAGCCCCTTCCTGCCCCCTCTCTCCCGGAGCGCGGCTGGCTGGCTGGACTCGGGAGGAGCTGCGGGTTGCATCCAACTCGGGGAGGACGGGGTGCAGACGTGATGGGGCAGAGACAGGGGGCAGGTTCAGACCGGAGTGCCCTTACGTAAGGGGGCGCCCCGTTCTGGGGGAAATGGATGAAGAGCCCGGGGCCTCCCGGAATGGGGAGGCGGGCTTGTGCCCTGACGGACGAGAAGCCTCGCACGCCCGCGCCACCTTCCCATACGTGCGTCTCCCACCCTCCTGGGCTGGGCCTTGTGGATGACAAACCAGACCTTGTCCCCCACCGCCTACACACTCACACACACACACACACACACACACACACACACACACACCCCTTTCCTGCGGGCTGGGCTGCGCTTAGGGCTGATGCCCGCTGGCCCTTCCGGCAGGGACAGGGAAAGGAGGTAGAATCCCCCCAGCCCAGCACTTCAGGGACGCGGTGCAGGACAGGGGTACCAGGGCCTAGACGAGAACTTCGGGATATGCGAAAAACAGAGCCACCGGTGTCCCAGAGGATAGGGTGTTCAGGACCCAAGAGCTCCGATTCCAGTCTCCACCACGTGAGGCCCCCAACGCCAGGGGCTGGGTGGTCAGAAGGCCTCATGTGTGCAGGGTGGGGGGCTGTGAACGGGAGGAACGCATCTGCAGGGGAGCCCGCCATCCCTGAGTCCCGGGTGCCTCGGGGGGGGGGGCGGCCAGGGGCGCTTTTCCTGTACTCACTCCAGGTGACCCGCAGAGCCTGCACACAGGACGCAGGGCCTGACCCCACCGGAAACAGCATCCCCTCTGACGGCAGCCGAGCGAGGGTGCGGGCAGGACGTGCACGGTGATCGTGAGGCGATGCTCTGGTCCGGCGTGGGCACAGCGCAGGAAAGAATCAGGAGTGGATTCCAGAGTGGCCCTGGACCCCTTCTTGCAGCCCGTCCCGGGGACTGTGCCCTCCCCGCGGTGCGGCATAAGAAGAACGGAGGGTACCCACCCACGCTGGGGCCGAAGAAGGAGGCCACATCCCCGGCTCCAGGCAGCCAGGACGGGTCTGCGGTCTGTGAAAGGAGTAGGGGCTGAAGGAATGTCCTTGCAGGTGAGGTGACCCAGCCCAGCAGGATTTGCAGTCAGGGGGCTTCTCAAGGTCACCTGGCGGGGTGGGGGGGGATGCCTCGTGTCTGCACACACACAGCGAACTGCTGGTATCCCCCAGGAAGTACCTGATGAGCAGCAATACTGTGCATCTTTTTGCAGGGCGGCAGCTTCTAATTCTGAAGGCATCTGCCTTCCCAGCCTCAAGCTGTTCCCGGGCCAAAACAAGAAGGGCAATGGACTCTCTGTCCCCGCTTCCAGTACTCCCACCTCACTCGCACACGGAGTTCCTGTTTCTTGGGGGTCCGCTAGGGAGGGGAGCCTATCTCTGACATTCTTCGTTAAACTTAACTTTGTCAGCAGAACCTCTCCGATGCCCAGAGCCAGAGCCGCTCTGGTGTGAAGGCATAGGAGGTGTCTGAGGACACATGTCACCATTCTTTGCTCACCAAATGGACTTGGATGTTGACTGTGAGAAAATGAACTCAGTTCAGGGAGCATTTTCCACATTGCTCTCGTAAGCTTTGGTGCGTTCTGGTTGGTCGCCATCTGTTAACATCTTGTGTGTGTGTGTGTTTAACTTAATTGGATTCCCGGAGGAGCCTTGACATGGAAGCTAGTCCTGTGGATGGCGAGAGAAGAGTCACTCTGTCGAGAAGCATGCCCTCGCCCAGCACCGTAAAACTCATACTGTGTCCAGGCTCTGCGCACCCTCAGAGCCAGCCTGCCCTTCGCACCCTCGTCTGGGTTACTTAACTTTTTTTTTTTTTTTTTTTGCGGTACGCGGGCCTCTCACTGCTGTGGCCTCTCCCATTGCGGAGCACAGGCTCCGGACGCACAGGCTCAGCGGCCATGGCTCACGGGCGCAGCCGCTCCGCGGCATGTGGGATCCTCCCGGACCGGGGCACGAACCCGCGTCCCCTGCATCGGCAGGCGGACTCTCAACCACTGCGCCACCAGGGAAGCCCGTGGGTTACTTAACTTTTGTTCTCAGCCCCTGTTCCCCGCACTCGTGGCTTTATCTGAAAGCTGCTCTCACACGGAGCTCCTGTCCGTTCTCCTTCCACTCGCAGAATTGTCCTTGTCCTTGTTGCCTTATTTCTATTTACTCCTGCCATGGGTTTTCCTCTTCCAAGTCCTGCAGGAACACAACTTTCAGTGCCTGTGATCTTCCTGGAGTGAATTGTTTTGGAATCGGATACATGGTTGGTTCTGAGATCAAATTTCAGGAGCTGCTAAAACCTCTTCCTAGGTACAGTGGCTGAACCGCAGGCCTCCGGACAATGATTGGTCCACTCTTAGCCATCAGGGCTTCCTTTTTTTCCCGACGTGTGTACATTTGTCTAAAACCTTTCCTTGCTACTGAGTGTATAAAGCAACCTGAAAATCCAGGCCAGACTGTCCCTACAGGGGAACTTGAACTTTAGAAAGAAATCGTGGATGAATCGACACACCTTCATCCTGGCTTTGGTGCACTGTTTTTCAGACTGCAGGTCACGACCAGTGAGAAGGGTCTGAGATGGATTTGGGTGGATGTGATGGGAATTGTTAAAAACCCGGTGGATTGTAACAGCAGACGGCGCCACCTGCAGGAAGCATCAGTGCTGTGTCAGGAAGCTCTGGGTGTGTGTGTGTGGGTGTGTGTGTGGGCGTGTGTGGGGGTGTGTGTGTGTCTGCGTGCCCATGCGCACACACACACATGTGCTGGTTGTTAATGGATACTGTCTGTCAAAGGTGCTAGAGGGTAGCCACCCTGTGGGCGGAGACTTGAAAGATGCAGAAACCACGACGGGGGAGTTTGGATGGAAGGTTAGGAACAAAATTTTTTTTTAATGTTATTGACGTAGAGTTGATTTGCAATCGTGTGTTAATTTCTGCTGCACAGCAAAGGGATTCAGTTATACATATACATACATTCTTTTTCGTATTCTTTTCTATGATGGTTTATCCCAGGATGTTGAAAAGTTTCCTGTGCTCTACAGTAGGGCCTTGTTGTTGATCCATCCTATATCTACTGGTTTGCATCTGCTAACCCCAAACTCCCAATCTTTCCCTCCAGATGGTCTTGGTAAGCAAAGCCATGAGCGGACATCTGTAAGCCACAGGTGAGTCCCCTGGATTGGTTTTCATTTGAGCTGGCGGTAGCATTTGGAAACTCAGGGGCAAGGGCACCCCATGGGTTTGGGGCAGGCAGAGAAGAGCAGGGAAGGTCCCCCAATGACCCGGGGCTCCTGCATGACTAGGAGAATCAGGAATCCAGTCCCCTTCTGTCTGATTGTCTGGCTTGATGTCTGTCTGACCAAGCATTGGCCGTGGTCCAACCAGAGAAGCTGTGGGCCCCTGGCGAGCCACTCTCTCTAGGTAGGCTTGTGCAAGAGATGTGTGTATTTTCCTGAACGGACTACAGGTCTTTGGGGTAACCCTAGAGCAAGCTGGGGGGCGGCCCAGCGTTTTATATAGAAGACTGAACACCTTTCCTGAGAGTTTTTGGACAGTGTCTTTTTCTGGCTTGACTCAGTTGCCTGAATTAATCCAATAATTATTGCTTCTCCCTCGGCATCACTTGGAACGCCCACATGTGTGTTTTTATCATAGGAAGCTTGCCCGAACGGCCCCCCGTGTCCATCTCCCGTGGAGGATTACGGACCTGGGGACCCCGTCTCCTGGGTTTCCACGTCGAGTCGCCAGTATTCAGCACCCACGAAGCCTGGTCAGGTGTCCCGTTGCTGGATCCCAGAATTCCCGCTCATAAAACTCGATCTGTGTAACTCAGTTTTCTCTCTGGCTCCGTGGCTGGCGCATGTGTCTTGGGATGAGAGTAGCGGTGTTGAAATTAGCATCCTTTTCCTCCTTGCTAGCTTTTTGTGATTATAGGTTTTCGCCTACATGTTGGCTTAGGCGAAAACAGACTTGCTAATTGAGGCCAAAAAACAAAGCAAATGGTAAAAACCCACAGGAGCCAATGAACTAAAACGGGATGTTTCCATAGTAGCAAGATGTCACCCTAAGGCTGGGATGGCATTTCATCTTCTTAGCGTGTGGTTTCTGCTTGCCTTTACTCTCTCAGCTTTCTTATCTGTGGGATATGGCTTTTTATAATTTGTCCAAATCCTTTCAAAGCTCATACGGGTCAGCCCAGTGGATAATAGCTAAGGCTTTATGTAGATGCGCCCAATACACTGAAACTAAAAATTGAGATGTACCGCATTTCCGTCTGTGAACCGAAGTGCCTGTAGGAGAAAGACTTCCCCGTAAAGGGAAGCAGCTGTAGCCCATCTGCCTCTTAGAATGGGGTCGCTTTACAAGGAAACATGCCTCACATTCTTGGGATAACTGCTTTGTCCCAGAAGACAGATGCATTAAACTCAGTGCATTGGAAAGGTAGTCACAGAGTAACCAAGGCAGTGCTCATGGCAAGTTCAGACTTTAGCACTTTTTAAAAAAAACTTTATTGCAGCAGCTATGGGTCGGTGACCAACTATAGGAACCGTAGGAAAGGGTTTTACTTTTGAATGGTTGGGTTTGTAGTCTCCTTTTAAAAGATGTTTATCAGGTGGATGGTATAACCATCTGTATTTCATGCATCAGGGTACTGTTGACAGTGTGGAATCTTTTATAACTTGCATGCAGGTCTGTGGCTTCCAATTAACATTTGAAACGCTCCTCAATTAGGAGATCACAAGAGCTGACTTCAATCCGTATTTATGCCCTTTTATGGGGAGTGGGGGGGGTCCTTGCTTCCCACGGAGTGGGTGCTTGATAAAGATTGATGGTCCGTGAAAATCAGGGGAAATTCTGCCAAGATACAGCACTGATGGCTTGTAGGAAAATGCCCACTTTTGTGACAAGCTCAACACCACCCACCCTCCCAAAGAGACGGGGGAAACTCAGGTGTCCAGAGGACCTCCTGGTTCTGTCAATGGGATATTTAACAAGAAGTTTCTTGTTCTTTGAAAAAAGTCATATCCTTTAAGGCAGGAATGCCCACGTGCTCTACATCCTTAACCGTCAGGCTGAATGTAAGATGACTAGCAAGGACCTACCGTATAGCACAGGGCAGTATCTTGTAATAACCTATAGGAATGCCCTAGTAGGGAAAAATACGGGACTGGGGGACTAGAGGGGAACAAACAGACAATATGGGTTAATCGATTCCCCTTTCATGGTGTTTCCTGTGTGTGGAAATATTTTACATAAAGCCCATCCCTTTGAGGGAGGAAGGACTGTGCCCCTTTCAAAGGAGATAGCTGGGGGAGCCAGACCAACTCATCTATGGGTTTTGAACCCCACCCTTCCTTGCGGGGACAACGGTAGGGGTCATTCAGTGTCAATAGATAATTATGCTTTGTTTCTAAAAAGGTGTAAGATAGGGGTCAAACAGAAGTGCGGTTTTTAAATCTCCCCTGCCTTTAACACAAATTCCAAATTTCCAAGTATAAAGCCAGACTTGCGTGCCCATTTGGGGCATCAGAAAACTCATGATGGCGAAGTGTCTCCTATGCTCTACATTGTCTAATATTTACCCTCTTTTTAAATCGGAGTATGGTTGGTTTACAATGCTGCGTTAGTTTCAAGTGCACCACAAAGCGCTTCAGTTATACTTCCATAAATAGCTATTCTTTTCCAGATTCTTTTCCACTGTAGGTGGTCCCAGGATATTGAATAGAGTTCCCCGTGCTCTACAGGAGGACCTTGTTGTTTATTTTAGGTACAGTAATACGTATCTGTTCATCCCAGGCTCCTAATTTATCCCTCCCCCTCCCCGTTCCCCTCCGGTAACCCTGTGTTTGTGTTCTATGTCTGGGAGTGTGTTTACGGTATTTATTCTTTAATCGCCCTCTGACCTTGTGCATCTCGCGCCTCCCAGGGTTTGGGCGGGGCTGGGCTGTGACACCCTGGCTGGGTTTCCTTCGAGCATGGGGAGGGTCCTGGCGGGATGACTGTGCGGGGTCATCACACGTGTGTGAGGACCTAGCACAGCCTGCGGGGTGAGGCTGCCCCGCAGACTCCAGCTGTGATTCGGGGGTTGCCTCCCGGGACGCAGGCACCGGCGCAGCTCGGATTCCCTTTACCGCGATCTGATGGCGCCACCTACCGGCCCTGCAGGACGCGCGCTGCCCGCCTGGTCTTTTCCAGGCGCAGCTGCTGTTGGCCGTGCGTCTGTCGGAAGCCTGGTGCCGCCCTGGGTCCACCTGCCCGGCCTCCCCTGGGGTGCTGTGCACGGTGTCACATGCCGTCCGTCGGGTTTGGGAAGAGCTGAGAGCAGGGCACAAAGAGTGCCCGTTTTGTTAGGGATTTCTGAGGTTGCTCTCCCCATCTAAGTAAGCTTCTTTAATAATGGAAACTTTTTGGTGATGTGGTGCTGGGTTCTAGAGAGGAAATGGAGGGGTTGGGGAAAGGGGGAGGGAGAGAGAGGCTGAGGCCGATTGTCCACTTCCTGAGCCATGACTGATTTACAGTATTATGTAAGTTTCAGGTGTACAACATAGTGGTTCAATGTTTGTACAGGTTAATATACTCCGCTTCCCTTTATTATAAAATGTTGGCTACATTCCTCATCTTGTACAATATAGCCTTGTAGCTTATTTAATACATAACAGTTTGTGCCTCTTATTCCCCTACGGCATCATGCCCCTCCCCCCTTCCCTCTCCCCACTGGGAACTATTAGTTTGTTCTCTATCTATGTGAGTCCGCTTCTGTTTTGCACACACGTTCATTTGGTTTATGTTTTTGGATTCCACACATAAGTGATATCATGCAGTACTTGTGTTTGACATCTCATTAAGCATAATATTCTCTAAGTCTATCCACGTGGCTGCAAATGGCATTATTTCATTCTTTTTTATGGCCGAGTAATATTCCATTGTATATATGGACCACATCTTCTTTATCCATTCCTTGGCTATTGTGAATAGTGCTGCTATGAATACTGGGGTGCATGTATCTTTTCGAATTAGAGTTTTCATTTGTCTCTGGACATATGCCCAGGAGAGGAGGTGCTCGATCACGTGTGATGCACTCTTCTCCCCCCAAATGAGAAGAGCAGCATCACTGGGGTGTTTTAAGCCATCCACCGTATCCAGTGAAATCACTATGGGAACACACGGGCTCCGTGAGGCCGCGGGCCGCATGCGCGAGGGCGCGCCATCCACAGGGCACCGGGGTGGCGGCCGCGGGGCTCGCCATCGCAGCACTTCCTCCCCGGAGAAACCTCAGTCGCATCCGGGAACCCTGAGGAGCGCGGGGCTCAGGGGCTGCGAGTTTCCAGTGAAATCACTATGGGAACACAGAAGCCCTGGAATTTCAGTGGCTTAACACATTAAATGTTAAATGTTTATTTCTAGGAATTCCCTGGCGGTCCAGTGGTTAGGATTATGGCCTTTCACTGCTGGGGGCCCAGGTGTTTTTTTTGTTTGTTTTTTTGTGTTTTTTGGCTGCGTTCGGTCTTCGTTGCTGCAGGTGGGCTTTCTCTAGTTGCGGCGAGCGGGGGCTGCTCTTCGTTGCGGTGCGCTGGCTTCTCATTGTAGTGGCTTCTCTTTCTTGTTGCAGAGCACGGGCCCTAGAGCGTGCGGGCTTCAGTAGCTGTGGCACACAGGCTCAGTAGTTGTGGCTCGCGGACTCTAGAGCGCAGGCTCAGTAGTTGTGGCGCATGGGCTTAGCTGCTCCACGGCATGTGGGATCTTCCCGGACCAGGGCTCAAACCCGTGACCCCTGCATTGGCAGGCGGATTCTTAACGACTGAACCACCAGGGAGGTCCTGCTCATTTATTTTTCAAGAAGTGTTTTCACGGGGGGAACATAAACTAATTGGTGGTGTTGGAAAGATCATACATTGTGTGAGAATTCCAATTATGATTGTAAAGTGATGTTTAGAGTGTGGCCATGGTGATGACAGCTGAAGTTAATTGATAAGGGACGTTATGATCATAAAAGCGGTATCTTCATGAATATTAAGATAACTCCAAGAGATGGGTATTCCAAGAGCAAAGTAAATCAATGTCTGAGTCATGGGAGGAAGGACAGAGGAATCCCAGAACGGTTAAGTTCACGTGCTTTGTGGGCAGAACCCAAATGCCATCTGCAGGCTGGGTGACCCTCGGCAGGTCCCAGCCTTGTATCTCAGCCCTTAAAATGGGGTGTCTTTAGTCCATTCGGGCTGCTATAGCAAAACTATCACAGACTGGGTGGTTTATAAATAATAGAAGTGTATTCCTCACAGTCCTGGAGGCTGGAAGTCTGAGATCCCAGCGAGGACAGATTTAGCGTCTGGTGAGGACCCTCTTCCTGGTTCATCGATGGTGTCTTCTCGCTGTGTCTTCACCTGGTGGAAGGGTTGAGGGAGCTCTCTGGGGTTTCTTTTCTAAGGACACTAATCCCATTTAGGGGGGATCCACCCTCATGACCTCATCACCCCCAAAGGCCCCACCTCCTGACACCATCACGTTGGGGGTTAGGGCTTCCATATATGTATTTTGGGGGGCGACATAGACTTTCACTCTATATCATGGGGGTGAGGAACCAACTCTGCAGGGTTGTAGTGAAAATAAAATCAGATCATGCAAAGGACTTAGTACCTGGTGCTTAAAAACCAGTCCATAAATATTAACTCTCATTACTGTTAAGACATGCCTGTTCAGGTAGGAAATAACACTATAATAATAGGTTTAACATGAAAAGGAAAGGTGGTTCTTTACTTGGTTATGCTTCTCATAAATATGTTCCCAGGGGCAGAAGATGTTCTGTTTTATATTAAAAATATAAAAAACCTCTTGACTTCTCATTAGCCCCTAAAAATATTGCGGTGATGTCCATGGTATTAAAAATGTAGGGACTTCCCTGGTGGTGCAGTGGTTAAGAATCCGCCTGCCAAGGCAGGGGACACAGGTTCTAGCCCTGGTCCAGGAAGATCCCACATGCCATGGAGCAACTAAGCCCGTGCACCACAACTACTGAGCCCACATGCCACAACTACTGAAGCCCGCGCGCCTAAAGCCCGTGTTCCGCAACAAGAGAAGCCACCGCCGTGAGAAGCCCGCGCACCGCAATGAAGAGTAGCCCCCGCTCGCCGCAACTAGAGAAAGCCTTCACACAGCAACGAAGAACCAACCCAGCCAAAAGTAAATAAATAAATTTATTCAAACAAAATGCAAACTTTTAAGAGATATTGTTTGTCGAGGAGCAGAGAGAGAGCAGTGGCTTAGCTGGCCTCTGGCCAGGATGGCTGGCGATAGATTGAATTTTATTTTTTAATTATTCAAATCATACATTAATTAAATGTTAAAATTCACGTTCAGCATTGCCTTCAGGGTACTTGAGTGTTTCAGATGGTTTTCTCTACCGGTGAAGAATGCAGTTACACAGGGCACCTCTCTCCCAGGGGTAGCTGGAAACAGAAGGAGACCTCACAGAGCTTCCTTTTTCCGTGAGTCTAGAATTCAGTTTTGACGCTGACCCTTCTCTCTATGGAGAACATTGGGTAGAAGACCACACAGTCAATTAAGTGATTTTAAAATCTCATTCTCAGCAGCCCCTGTTGGCCCTAGGAACTCTTTTCTTCCCTCTGGTTCTGATTGTCTGGGACACTTTCCCTTGCAAGGCAGGCTCTGTGGAAGGGAGGGAAGTCCTTCCGCATTTGGGTTTTAGATCCTCCTTTTTCTGATAGCCATCTGCTGGGAACAACTTGAGATCTGCTGCCAGAAAATTTGTGAATTAATCTCATCCATGTTATTTGTGGTGAGTAAATTAATAAATATGGTAGATAGAGATAAATATATGGATGGGTGGATGTATGGATAACCTGGAGGGATGGATGGAGGGATGGAGAGATAGATGATGGATGGATTATAAATAGATGATAGACAGATGGATATAGATAGATGGTAGGTAGATAGATATAGATGCATGGATGGGTGGAAGAATGGATGGATAGAGAGGTGGATGGATGGATGGATAAATAGATGATTGATAGATTTATAGATAGATAGATACATGGAAGGCGGGACAGGCGGGCGGAGAGCTGAAAGCAGTAGTCACCCCTGAAGACTCCTGACCCAAAGGCCGGCTGCCTCAGAACCAAGAGCCGGACCCTGCCCTCAGGTGGTGAAGGCTCCCAGCACCCTCTAGAACTAACTGGGCTGGTGCGTTTCACTCAGAGAAGAAGAATGATCCATAACACTCATCATGGACCCCCTGAGTACCAGGCTTTGGACACAGGTTTTACTGAATCCTCCCCAGACCCAGTGAAGTGGCCACAACCATGTCCGTGTCAGATATGTCAAAAGTTCAGGAGGTTAGGAGTTGTTCAGAATCATGGGATGGGGCTTCCCTGGTGGCGCAGTGGTTGAGAGTCCGCCTGCCGATGCAGGGGACACGGGTTCGTGCCCCGGTCCGGGAAGATCCCACATGCCTCGGAGCGGCTGGGCCCGTGAGCCATGCCCGCTGAGCCTGCGCGTCCGGAGCCTGTGCTCCGCGGCGGGAGAGGCCGCAACAGTGAGAGGCCCGCGTACCGCAAAAAAAAAAAAAAAAAAAAAAAAAGAATCATGGGATCAGTCTACATGGCCCACTGGGAGGGGCAGGCGGAGGTCAGATCATCCGTGTACCGGAAGATGCTGGGCGGACGAATCTGACCACAGAGAGAGACTGAGGAGCAGGGAGAACGCATCTACCCATGAGTTTGGTCAAACTGGGACTCTGGCCTCTGTGTGCTTCTTTATCTATGTCTGCGTTCCTTAGAAAATCCTTATTGTTCAAGATTTCATTGGCTTGTTTGCAAAAGACATGATGGGTTACTAAAAATGGTACACCTAAAACCATCTTTATGGCAGTTTGATTGCAAGAAAATTGACCTCCAATAACATCAAAACCTTTACTATTAGAAATGCATGGAATAGCTTATAGATTATTAAGCTTTTTCTTCTTTGGCCAACGCCTAAGATATGAGTCAGATATATTCTTGAGTGACTTCAAGCTCTAAATGCTGGCCTAGTTCCTGTTTTGTTTTGTTTTTGTTTCTGGGTGGAGACAACTTTCTGAAACATGTATAAAATTGTTTATCCTTCATGCATACTCCTTTCCATCTTGACAGAATTAAAACAAAAGACTTTTATAAATTGTTCTTTCCTTCCCCTCATCCTGTGCCAACAGAAAGCACAAGTGTGTTAGCCCATGTTTATTCACAAAGTTCTACTGCCGGATGTTTCATATCCTTGGAATAGTGTTTAACACACACACACACACACACACACACACACACACAACTTGAGAGTAATGGAAATTGGATAACCCAGGTCTGGATTTGAACATACAGCTCACGAAGTGTCCATTTTTGGACACAAAATATAGTTTTGCTCTGTTTACCTGTTTAAGCATTTTTTGCACTTTGTAAAGGACACCCACTTCTTTTTGGAATGGGCAAGGCTACGAGAACTCTGATGTGGACCCCTTCGTTGTGACATAAAACCGCACTGAACGGCCGATTTAACATGAATCACGCTTCCTCCCAGCTGCTTCTGCAGCTGGTTTGAGTTTCCTGAGGCCAGAATGATGCTCATCAGAAGTGACAGCTGGTTCCCAAGGAAACCCCACCCCAGGGGCTGCACCCGGGGAATCTTCTGCTTCCCTAAGAAGCAAATGACACACACAACTGGGAAGCAACAGGGGTGTTTGCAAGGCACCCCCGGGCTCTGCTGCTTCCATTAATCTTTCAAACCTGAGAGTGATTTTGCAGACTTACATCACCTTGGCCATGGTGGCTCCCAGCCCTACCTGTGTGATCCAGGGACCTTAAAGAACACCGAAGCCGGGAGCCACTCGCCTGCCCTGAGATTCTGATGTCTTTGGGGTCTTGAGGGCAGCCTCTCCATCAAATACCCAGGGCTGGGAGGTGTGAAACTTGGGAATGAAACTCTTTATTCAGTGTCCTAAGCCGACTGGCATTTGGGCTGAACAGCCATGCAGGAAAGTAAGGATTAAATACCCAGCAATCCCACTCCTGGGCATGTATCCGGAGAAAACCATAATTTGAAAAGACACATGCACCCCAATGTTCATTGCAGCACTATTTACAATAGCCAGGACATGGAAGCAACGTAAGTGTCCATCAACAGATGAATGGATAAAGAAGATGTGGTACATATATGCAATGGAATATTACTCAGCCATAAAAAAGAACAAAATAATGTCGTTTGCAGCAACATGGATGGACCTAGAGATGATCATACTGAGTGAAGTAAGTCAGACAGAGAAAGACACATATCGTATGATAGCACTTATATGTGGAATCTAAAAAAAGCAATACAAATTAACTTATTTACAAAACAGAAATAGACTGACAGACATAGAAAACAAACTTATGGTTACCAAAGGGGAAACGTGGGGGGGAAGTGATAAATTAAGAGACTGGGATTAACAGATACACACTACTGTATATAAAATAGATAAGCAACAAGGACCTGCTGTAGAGCACAGGGAACTCAATATTCTGTAATAACCTATAATGGAAAATAATTTGAAAAATAATGGATGTATATGTGTATGTATTGCCAAATCACTTTGCTGTACACCTGAAACTAACACAATATTGTAAATCAACTATATTCCAATAAAAAGTTAGAAATAAACAAATCAATATTGGCTAAGAACAGGATCCGAACACCTCTTATGATTCAGCCCCTGCCTCTAGGTGCCTGGTCCGTGGGGCTCACGCCTTTGGGAGTGGGTGATACCTTGGCACGAGAGGGCAGATGCAGAAGGATGAAAGGGGGCAGTGGGGTGGCTTCACTTCCCGCCACTGTTGTCATAATTACCAACACTTAAAATAATGCAAACGTATTATCTGACGCTTCTGGAAGTCAGAAGTCCGGGATGGGCATCGCTGGGTTACGATGGAGGTGTTGGCAAGGTCACAAACGCTCTGGAATCGCTTCCAATGTATCCATTCCTTTTCTTGTCCAGTTTCCAGAGGCCGCCTGAATCCTTGGCTGGTGGCCCCTTTCTCCATCTTCAAAGACCATTGCTCGGACCTCTGCTTTCATCAGCACATTTTCTTCTGTGGTTAAATCTCCCTCTTATGAGGACCTTTGTGATTCCATTGGGATTGTGTGGAAAATCCAGGACCATCTCCCCATCTCAATATCCTTCACTTAATCCCATCTGCAGAATCACCCTTTTTCAGGGATGCTAACACCTTCACAGACTCCAAGGATTAGGATATGGGCGTCTTCGGGGACCACTCTCCAGCCCACCACGTGGTGTCTGTACAATTCATGGGATCCAGGAGCCTGGAAAGGAGGGAGCGCTGGGTCGCTGTGGGGCTGGGTCCTTGAGAACCAAGTTGCTGGAGCAGGTGATCCAGGAAGGTGGTGACTCCTGAGCACACCGGCTTGGCAGAATGAAGGGGTCCATGGATGGAGAGACACTGGGAGCCTCCAGCTGAGAGAGGGAGCCACCTACAGTACAAAGGGAACCCTTTATATGTAGATCCCTGTATGACAATAGGATTGTATCTAAGCAATTTACATGAATGGAGAAGTTCAACCTCAAGAAGGTGAGTGCAAGTGATATCCGTGGTTTCCTTCAAGGGCAAATGTGAGTGTTGTGTGTGTGTGTTTTTTCCTCCATTTACTGTATTCTTTTGGTTTTCCTGGTTGTCTGTAATGAGCAGACTGCTTTCAAGATGGGAAAGTAAACACTGCCCTTTGATGCCCAAGGGAAGGATGTTAGCGGTGCGACACCAGTAGAAGCAGCTTAAGAGCCCAAGCCAAGGGCAGCTGTGGGGCAGGAGGGGGCTCTCGGGGAGCATGCTGGGATGGGGGGACCCCATGAGTGTGGGAAGCAAGGATGGCCCTGGGGAAGAGTCAAAGGGACGTTTTCAGGACTGGGCTGCCCCCCCCCGCCCCCACGTCACTCTGCTCACTTTGCCGCACCCTAGCCCACACTTCCTCTTTTCTTTTCCCCACTTAGCATCGCAGGCATCCTGTGCCCCGCCTGCCACGTGGGATGCCGCCACCCAAAACTCCCTTCCGGCTCCCCTTGGAGTCACAAATCCTGCTTCTTCTTCAACGGTCAGCGCAGCGATTGCTTCCCTTCTCGCGAACCCCTCTGATCCCCATCTGGGCCCCTGCCAGACCCCCTGGGGTCCCCTTTGGAAGCATGCAGAGCCCCAGACCCCTCATCATTGCTGTTCGCACAGAGGTGCTTCATACTCTGTTGAAGATTTGGTTGCCAGCCTCCTTCTCTATTGGATTCTAAGCACAAGGAAGGTGGACGTCTGGCTGATCTGGGCAGACCCTGGGCATCTGGTGGTTTTCTAAGCTGGACCATCCCCATGGGTGCGGGAGATGGAATATTGCCGGTCATATCAGGAAACAAAGGATGTCACAGTCATCAGTGATTGCAGCCAGGTGAGAGGGTGAGCCCTGAGGGAACTCAGGGAGGAAAGAATACCTGCCATCTAGCAGCCATCAGACTGCAGCCACTCCCCGCGGTGAGCCCTGAGGAAACTCAGGATGTGAAAACACAGGATCCTGGCTCCAGAGAGCTGAGGTGCCTATCAAAGGAAGGATTTCAGTGAGCCCAGACTCTTGCACCTTCCCATACACAGAAAAGCGCTGAAGTCCTTAACTTGACATATTTGGTTTTCTTTCATTAACAGTAATCGTCTGACGTTCCGACTACCTGCCCTTTGTTACAAAACTCCTAGATATCCTAGACCCCCCCTCGCCTCCTAGGAGCAGTTCTCTCAGGGTTACTTGAGATGCTGCCTCCCAGGCTTGAAGTCTTAAAATTCCCCGCCGAATAAAACATAACTCTCAACTTTTAGGTTGTGAAAATATTCTTTAGTCAACAGGTGCACCTGTGCCCTGGGCTGGGGCCGCCTGCCAGCAGTCACAGGGAACAGCACCAGACACCGTGAACGTGCCACACTTTCAAACCAACATCTAATAGCTCTCCAACTTAACACGGGCGTCCAGCCTTCCCAGCATCTCCTCAGCTCTGTGCCCACCACCTCCCACCTCAACCCACCGTCTTGTCCCTCCTAATCCCATGGGCACCCCTGACGATATTTGCAATGGCCATCATCACAACCTAGGTCTTCGGCAAAACCAATAGCAGAGGAAAGACGTCCCTCTGGGTAACAGGGGCATCTTCCTCAAGTCTTGAACTGTTGACTTAATGTCCTCCCCACAGTAACATAAAGGTGTTATGTGAGTTTCCTATCTTTTCCTGTGACAAGTAGCCGCAAACTCTGTGGCTGAAAACCAAGCAGGTTCGTTTTTCTATAGTTCTGGAGGTCAGAAGACTGCCCAGGTCTCACTGGGCTAAAACTCCAGGTGTCAGTAGGGCTGCTTCCTTCTGGAGGCTCCAGGGGAGAATCCATTTCCTGGCCTTTTCCGGCTTTAAGAGGTACCTGATTCCTTGGCTGCGGGGCCTCTTCCTCCATCTTCAAAGCCAGCAATGCATCATCTTGAAATCTCTCTGACTCTGGGCCCCCTGCTTCCCTCGTTCACTTATAAGGATGCCCGTGATTCCACTGGGCCACCTGAGTCATCCAGATACATCTCCCTGTCCCAGCGACCTTCATTCCATCTGGAATGTTAATTCAATTCCCCTTTGCCACATGATATAACATATCCAGAGGTTCCAGGGATTAGGATGTGGGCATAGCAGCAGGTAGGGCTGTGGCTAGGGGGATGTCAACAGGAGTTGCCTAGGGATCCATGTGCTGGGCAGGAGGGATGGAGAGAGGGAGGGATGGATGGATGGACGGGTGAATGGATGGATGAGTATTTGAGTGGATGTGTGTATGGTTGTTTGAGTAGATGGATGGTTGGATGGATGGATGGATGGATGGAGTTTGAATGGCTGGACGGGTGGATCAACAGATAGAGAGACAAAGGTAGCTTTATAAAAATGACGGCCAGAATTTCCCCCTTTGGGTCAGAAAGGGGCAATTACACCTCCAGGCCTGTGTCATTTTGTCAGGGTGGGGCCCTCTTCCCAGCCTCCCGGTGTCCAGAGAAAACCCAGCGCAGATGTAAAGTAGCCCCGGGCAGTGAGCCCAGCTGTCTCTTCTGTGGGGTGATCTTCCCCAGATCCTTGAACTGTCCTGGGTCTCCCTCACCTCCTTTGTCAAGTGGAAGTCTCTGGGGTTCTCCTTCTCTGTGACATGTGGCTCTTCAGTATCTGGAGGAAGGGGGGCAGCCTGAGCCTCTCTGGGAACCCCTTCCTGCCCACCACCTCCTATCTCTTTGGACCACACTTGAAACTCTAGGATGGGCTGCTCGGGTTTCTCTTCCGGGGCTGTTTGTGGGAGTCCCCGCCCCACAAATGCACAGATGCCTCCCCTCATCCATCCCATCCTCTGCTTCCTGCCAGTGAGCCGCCCCTGCTGGCACCAACCACTTCCTGACACAGGGACCCTTGTTCAGAGCTTGCTGACAAGGCGCCACCGCCTGAGTGGGAGCCCCGCGGGGCACAGCCCACTGCAGGACATTTTTGCAAAAGTCACTCAAATTCCTGGTCGTTTACATCCTGTCTGCAAACACATTTGAACATGCTTTCCTCCCCACTGGGCACATGACTCCTTGCCCTTTCACCGCCAAACCAAGGCGGGGTAAGGAGGGCTGTCTATACTGCCCATGGGGTGGCCGGAGACAGAGTCTCCGAGTGTTTGAAAGTGGGGTCAGAGTGTTTGGTTTCTCCTAGAAGCCAGGCATGTGGCACTCAGGGCCACACCAGCTGAGTTTGCGAGTGGCTGTCGGGGCAGCTGAGCGACCAACCAATGAAACGAGGCCCTGGGAGAGTTGGGGGGTTGGGGTGTCATTTCCCTGCCCCAGTAAATTGCATTTTCTTGTCCTAGTTCTGGAGTCTTCCAGCTCTTTTTCCATCCCAAGTGGGCAATGGGATGTCTTTGCCTCTAGCCTGTCCCTGGGGTATCACCCCACCGTGCACTAAGAAAGACAGAACATGGACCAGGAGACCCAGCTTTTTCAGTCAGTGTGTGTATTCTTTTCCCCCATGGTGCCCACTAACTTATGGACACAGGCAACAGACCGCAACAATATTCGAGTTGCCTGTGGATTTGTCACCAATCATAATCGCAGGTATTTTCATATCACTGCAGTGGGCTTCCAGCTGTCTTAAAGTATCCTTTATGCTCATCACCACAGCAAAATCATCACGGTTATCATGCCTATAGATGCTTTAATTTAATGGATCTCTAAATGCATGACAGGGTTTACCTGACAGCAAATGAAACCATGATTTATCAGTTGCCCAGGTGAATTGAAGCATGTTTGACAGCTGGGAAAAATCATTCAGGATTTTTAAAAGTCCCCTATGTAATTGGATTTTAGACTTGGGAGTCAATCTAGTAGGATTTGCTGCCCGATTTTAAGATGACACCCATGTTTGAAGACCTTGACTGTAGAATAGGTTTTAAAATGCCTGGTTGGTTTCTAACAGCAGATGGATCTCATGTTGGGGCAAAACTGTATAGCCTTGGTAGTATCTAGTGTACACTTGTGTGGGCACGTGTGAAAATTTGCAATTCTTTTCTATATTCATCTAAAGTGGAAGAGAAGTGGAAATAGGGTGTGCTTCTTTTGCAATTCCCATACCCCTGCTTTATTCGTATATCAATTTCTAAGAGGAGCTAGTGGGCTCTTTTGCCTTTCAGAACAATACTCTTCCCTGACCCAAAATTTGAGCTGACCTAGAACCATCCCCACTGGACCCAGCCGGGGACATGCCAGCATGAATTTTAGTGCTGTTTAAAATACATTAAAACCTCAATTGCTTTTTGAAGAGCTACCTTACCCTAGAACAAATGTGGAGATGTTCTTATGTGGAAATTAGACATCTATCAGAGCAACCCAAGCTCTGCTTTACATAAGAGACCCACAATTGTTAAGAAATGTCGATTCCTTGGGATTTGGAAATACAGTTCTAACCAGAAAACAGGAACTGCATTAACCCTACCTCTAAACACTTTCAGTCGTCTTTCTGTTCAGAGTTGCATTTCCACCTTCCGTACAAATGCAGTGATGACGAGGAGGTCATGGATGCATGACTGAGTTCACTTCTGTGTTGACCAGAAAGCTTCCGTGTTGTGAATGTGGGCATCTGTGATTCTCCCCAAAGGTTTATCTTTAGTGTGGTGAATGTGTGATGGAGATGAAAATGTTCCGTATTCTGAGGATGGTCCATTTTCCTCCAGACCACAATCAATCACTGTGGCTTCAAAGGTAGATGTTCAAGCTCAGTTTTGCCCACAGAGGGAGGCTGGTAATCACCTGTTTAGCAAGGGCACCATTAACAGTTGTGATGTCCCCAAGAGAAGGGTAATTGTTGTTGTCATATTTTTAAAATTTATTTATTTTTGGCTGCATTGGGTCTTTGTTGCTGTGCGCGGGCTTTCTCTAGTTGCAGCGAGGGGGGGCTACTCTTCGTTGCGGTGCGTGGGCTACTCATTGCGGTGGCTTCTCTTGATGTGGAGCACAGACTCTAGGTGCGCGGGCTTCAGTAGTTGTGACATGTGGGCTCTAGAGCGCAGGCTCAGTAGTTGTGGCGCACGGGCTTAGTTGCTCCATGGCATGTGGGATCTTCCCAGACCCGGGCTGGAACCCTTGCACTGGCAGGCAGACTCTTGACCACTGCGCCACCAGGGAAGCCTGTTGTTGTCATTTTAATCGTGCCTGAATTTTAGCTGACATCCTAGGGGTGGAAAGCTCTGTGGGTGATACCCATTTCTCAGCCAAGGTGAGAAGCAGGGGTGTTACCTCCTGTGTCAGGGGAAGAGGCATGGACACCTGCACAGAATCAGAGTGTGGAGTGATGGGAAGGCAATCAAGGGCGTCTACTATAAACGTTTATGATGAATCCCTTCCATCTATCGACATTGGTCGCGGTGCATAGCCCCAGAGGGAAGAATACCCTGGAACAAGCAAGCATTGAGGAGAGAGTGAGGCTCAGGGCCTGGGTCCACCCCACCCAGGAGGATTCCAAAAAGTCTCAGGCAGCTCATTTCTGTTTCCTCTTTGGAGGGCTAGCTTTGGCGACTCATTCGTCCAATCAAACGTTGCACAGATAGCTACCGAGCTAACCTGTCTCAGAGAAGCAGCCCAGAGGTAGAGGCACAGGAGAAAGGGATGGCTGGGGCCACCCAAGGAGGGCATAGGAGACAAATCCTCATGAGTGACGTCAGTGAGCGTCACCTTAAGGGATGCGGTCAGCAAGAAAGGGGTGAATTTTCATTTCAGAACGTTTGCTCTGGGAGCAAAGGATGGATTTAAGGAGGACCAGATCAGAATTGCAACGATGTGTCCTGAAGGCCAGGGGGTCTGGACGATGGGCAGACGCGAGTGTGAAGGTGACAAGGAACCCAATGGTGACGAGTTCATGGAAGGCTATGCAAGATAACCAAGGGTCATCTTTGTCAACTCATTCATAAATTCTTCTGGGGGATAAGCACCGAGCCTCACCATGCCCCACCGAGCATGTGTGTGTGTGTGAGAGAGAAAGAGAGAGATATTTAGGGTGATTTAGCGGGGAGGAGAGAGAGATGGCAGGGGGCATTTGCTGAGGTGTGAGAGGGAAGGAAAGAGTTCCTCCTTGGGACTTCCCTGGCGGTCCAGTGGTTAGGACTCCGAGCTTCCACTGCAGGGGGCACAGGTTCAATCCCTGGTTGGGGAGCTAAGATCCCACATGCCTTGTGGTGCGACAAAAAAAAAAAAAAAGAAAAGAAGATTTCCTCCTTGGAGGAAGGAAGAGGTTGCCTACATCTATTGCCTTCGTGTGAATTACAAGACTTGGAGTGTCATGTGGGATCTGGCTTGGATGGAGATGCCCACTGGGTACCATATGTGTGATGGCGGCCATGCCAGTCTCCACGAGACAAAGGTATTCTGGTCTCCTTGTACCTGGAGTCCTATGGAGGGCCAGGAAGGCGAAGAATAAAGCAATATTCTCTTCCTGCATCTTGAAAGAAAGCATCACGGGCACCATCTCTTCCATGCAAAGGAGAAGACACACTCCACTCGCCAGTGACGTGGTTGTCAACGCTCCAGTGCAGACGGTCCTAGACTGTGTCCAACTTTCTTCAGGTTTGAGATGCGTGCGTCAAGGTTCAGGTCTTCAGGTCTGAAGTGCGTCTCATCTATTTGGGGAGCGTGCACTTAGGAATAGGAAGATTTATTCTTACGCGCTGGGCAGAGGGGTAAAGATGGGGGTGATGAGGAGAGACAGAATTGCCCACCACTGGGGCAGTCTCCGGTGAGACACACGCTATTTTTTGCCTCTGGGTCTGTGCTGTGTTTTTAAAAAATATCTGTGGCTGACAAAATACTCAAAATATAGGAAAAATAAGATCCCCAAGATACCATAAAATATCTTCAGTTTCTAGAGATCACCATAATGTATCTTCAATTTGTAAAGGATTCAACTAGATCCATATAGAAACCGCACGATAGAGTGAATTTTATTCTGATCAAAAAAAGAATAATTTTTTTTTTGTTCTTTGGACAAAAGATTCCTAAGAAGGAATAAGATTTGAAATATCAATGCTTACTATAGAGTTGCTTAAAGAAAAAAACTCAAAAAAAAAAAATCCATGGCAATGGCAAGAAGCTTTTAAAACCTCAATCTGCTCCCCGATCTAACATTTTTCAGTTCCTGAAAACAAAACCTGCACCGGGGCAGGAAATCTTACTAATTTTCAGCCCTTCATTCTTTGTGGTTAAAAAAAAGCCCGATTTAGAGCTGCACAAGATCTCCATGGAGAAGGTGAAAACAAAACAGCAGAAACGAGAAGCGTCGGCGGGAAGCCTGAGCTGAGCCAGGCGGAGACCCGGCGGCGGCCGGGGAGGGGCAGCGGGCAGGCATCTGGGTGCAGAGGGCCTCTGCTGCTTCGGTATAGCTTGTTTGCATTCCACTTGGTAGCGAAGCAAACCAACACAGCCGTGCAGAAGTACCTTCATTTGTCCTGACCCCAAGCGAAGGGTGCTCCTTCTAGACCAATGAATATCTTATCTTAACACCACGGTCGGAGGGAAAAAACGGACCTGGGCTTTTCCCTGAGACACATTTTACTTAATTTATGATTTAAAAAAAAATTTTTTTTCAATTTTTAATTTAACTCATTTTATATCGGAGTAGAGTTGATTTGCAATATTGTGTTAGTTTCAGGTGTGCAGCAAAGTGATTCAGTTGTACCTATACGTATATTCATTCCCTTTTAGGCCCAGTGTCACCCTGACCGGAGCACACTGGCTGCCAGACAGACCAGCTCCAGAGGACGAGGGACATATGATTTTTACGTGGCTGGTGATACCAAATGTCTTCCAGATGCTGGATGACCCATTTTTTAAAAAGTCTAATTCGTCATTAGAAAATGAAAAAGTATATGGGTGTCCTTTTCATTGAGTAAAAGTCGCCTTGCTCACACTGATTTTTAGGGCCATTAGTGGGTTGAAACTTGGGGACCCTTCAAAGACATGTGGGAGACCCCGAAATAGGCTAAGCCGAGGGAGTATTGAGATAGGAAATGGAATTTCGAGGCAAATAAGCACGGCAGCTGGAGTGCTCTCCACGTGTGATTATTAATGAACGGTTCCTGACGGGCTGTGTGTTGAAAACATTAACAGAGCAGATTCACACGTCCCGGGAGGTGAGGAACCTTATCATTTT
Source organism: Delphinapterus leucas (assembly GCF_059928025.1). NCBI lineage: Eukaryota > Metazoa > Chordata > Mammalia > Artiodactyla > Monodontidae > Delphinapterus > Delphinapterus leucas. The sequence goes on along the minus strand of NC_143150.1, from coordinate 132,846,818 downwards.
ATTTATTTTATTTTGTTCTCTTCTATTTTTTTTTTTTTTTCTTGGCTGTGTTGGGTCTTTGTTGCTGCACACGGGCTTTCTCGAGTTGCGGCGAGCAGGGGTTACTCTTTGTTGCGATGCACAGGCTTCGCATTGCAGTGGCTTCTCTTGCTGTGGAGCACGGGCTCTAGGCGCATGAGCTTCAGTAGTTGCAGCACATGGGCTCAGTAGTTGTGGCACACGGGCTTAGTTGCTCCACGGCATGTGGGATCTTCCTGGACCAGGGCTCAAACCTGTGTCCCCTGCATTGGCAGGAGGATTCTCAACCACTGCGCCACCGGGGAAGTACCTCTATTTTTATTTGTTTTCTCTTATTCTCTTCTATTCTACTTTATTCCTACTTTATTCTATTTATTTAACCTTATTTATTCTTAGTCGCACTTATTTTATTCTATTTATTCTATTCTATTCTACTGTTCTTATTTATTTTGTTTTAGTTTAGTTTAGTTTAGTTTTTCACAATTTATGGGATTTCTTTGTATTCCAATTTAGGCAATCCAACTGTTAATCCAAGTAGTTTAAGACAAAGGGTAAAGATATTCCCTGCCTTGATATTTGATGAAATTGTGAATTATTGATCTTATTTTTTTTTTGGTACGCAGGCCTCTCACTGTTGTGGCCTCCCCCGTTGTGGAGCACAGGCTCCGGACGCGCAGGCCCAGCGGCCATGGCTCACGGGCCCAGCCACTCCGCGGCATGTGGGATCTTCCCGGACCGGGGCACGAACCCGTGTCCCCTGCATCGGCAGGTGGACTCTCAACCACTGTGCCACCAGGGAAGCCCTGTAGTAGTTTTTAAATATGAAATTTCACCTTCAGAGATACTCAAATATTTATCGATCATTTTTAGGGTGTAATAGTTTTTAAATATGAAATTTCACTTTCAGAGATAGTTACTCAAATATTTGCAGATGAAGTTTTATGATGTCTGGGATTTGTCTGTAAATAATCCAGGGTGAGATGAGCAATAGATGAAACAAGGCTGGCTGAGTTTACAAGCGTATACTATTCTTTTTACCTTTGAAGAAAGGAACCTCCTATTTTAAACGAGACATTGAAAACAGATTATATGGCGCACTCACAGGGGTGACAGGGAAGGAATTTGCTGAGTGGAGTTTGGCTCAGTGATGCCTTGACACATCCTAGCGAATGTAGGGCCATTAAGAAGTGGTTCGTGAAGTCCATTGCTCATGGCGGGCTGAACAGAATGGTGACAACTTTCCCACGTCTGGGCCACTCCCCTCCCCGTGCAGAAGCAACCTCAGAAGACATTTCCCAGTTTCCCTTGCAGTTGGAGGAGGGGACCTGAATCCTGGGGTCTGTGACCAGATGCATCTGTTCCCAGGCTTTTCATGGGGGGCTTGAGACACAGCTGGAAGTCAGTGTCTCCAGAGGCAGAGATGGGACAGCACGGCTGAGTTCCCGGGGCTGTGGTGCCCAGAGAAGTATCCTCACAGGCCAGTTTTGGGGCTTGGTTTAGGGGCATTTTCCTGTCTGCAGGGTCCCAAGGCTGCTTCTCCAGCTGAAGGCGTTTTCTGATAATAACCAACTAGTGCAAATTTAGCATCTTAAATCAACACACATTTGTTATCTCATGGTTTCTGTTGGGCCAGGAGTCCAAGCCTGGCTTAGCTGGGTTCCTGCTTCAGGGTCTCAGCAGGCAGCCATCCTGGGATAAGCTGGGCTGTATTCTCATCAGATACTCAGCTGGGGTCAGGTCCACTTCTTGTGGTGTTTGAGGCTGTTGGTGGGATTCATCTCCCAGCAGCTGCAGGCAGGGCTGATGCTTCAGTATCTTGCTGGAAGCAGCTCTCAGGTCACCGATCCTTCTGTAACGTGTGAGTTCCTCTATCTTTGTCATTTACCTCATGGCAGCTTGGTTTGCCAAAGCCAGTGACTAGAGGAGAGAGACAGAGAGAGAGAGAGGGAGAGGGAGAGAGAGAATGAGAATAGAGCTTTTCTGGCTAAGAAAGCTACATCGTGTGTAATCATGGCAGGGACATCCCATCCTTTTTGCCATATTCTCTGGGTTAGAAGCACATCTCAGATCTCACCCACACCGAAGGCAAGGGGATTATACAATATTATAAACATATAAACATTTCATATCTGGGCACCCACCGGCTCTTTTAGCAATTCTGCAAATATCCAAATTCCTTTTTTTTTTTTTTTTTTTTGCAACATCACTCAGAAGTCTATTCTTTGCTTGCACCTAAGAAACTGAATAGAGGACACATCAACGGTGCAGCAGAATGACCCCAAACAACACTTGTGTCCCTTAATTATTTCTGCCTCTGACTGTCATATGTCTCTCCACCCTCCCTCACACACACACACAAAAATGATGATGTGAAGAAAGGCATGTGAGTGCAGAGAGGATATCGTTAAAAGCATGGACTCACCATTGTTTTATGGGAAAGACTGTCAGCGCGGGTCTGATCTTTGTATGCATTTCCAGGGGCTGCCAAAACAAATTACCTCAAACCAGGTGTCTGAAAAACTACAGGAATTTATTTGCTCACAGTTCTGGAGACCAGAAATCTGGAATCAACAGGTCAGTGAGGCTAAATCCTTCTGGAGGTTCTGGGGGGAGAATCTGTTCCATGCTGCAGCCTCCACTTCATTCATGTAGCCTCAGAGGCGACCTGTGTCTTCAAATAGGTCTTCTTGGACCACCTCCTGCCTATCATCCTCCATCCTCATCACCCCCTCTGCCCATCACCCTCTGTATTTGTCAGGGTTCTCCAGAGAGACAGAAAAAATAGGATATGTGGACATACGTATAAGAGAAGATTTATTACAGAAATTAGTGGTGGTCCAGTGGTAAAGAATCCACCTTCCAATGCAGGGGATGCAGGTTCTATCCCTGGTTGAGGAACTAAGATCCCACAGGCCACAGGGCAACTAATCCCGCACACCACAACTACTGAGCTCGAGCACCTCAACTAGAGAGCCCACGTGCTGCAAACTACAGAGCCCACACGCTCTGGAACCCGCGCACCACCACCGCAGAGCCCACGCACTTTGGAGCCCGTGTGCCACAACTAGAGAAGAGAAAACCCGCACGTCACAACTAGAGAGAAGCCCACGTGCCCCAATGAAGAGACTTTGCATCACAAAGAAAGATCCCGCATGCCTCAATGAAGATCCCGCGTGCCACAACTAAGACCCGAAGGAGCTAAATAAATAATAAATAAATAAAATCATTAAAAAAAAAAGAAAGAAAGAAATTGGCTCATGGTTATGGAGGCTGAGAAGTCCCAGAGTCTGCTGTCTGCAAGCTGGACACCCGGGAGAGCTGGTGGTGCTGTCAGTCCAAGTCCAAAGGCCTGAGAACACTGAGAAGATGGATGTCTTTGCTTAAGCAGAGAGGGAGCAAATTCCTCCTTCCACCATCTTGTTTTTCCATTCTAGCACTCAGTGGGTTGGATGAGTCCCGTCCACATGGGGTGTGACCTCATTCTTTTGGTTTCCAGCTTTCTGGAAGAGTCTTAGCCAACAACTTTACGCTCCTGACATGGCCTCAGATGTAAAATTAAAGCCACATGGACTTGCTTGCTGGCATCTTTTTTGTGTGTGTACCACCAAAAATGAAGTATTTCTTATTCATGATCATTTCCAGTCAGTGGCACTTAAACAGGAAAAAATTACGGTTTTGACTGTGAAACATTTCCTGTGACTTTTGGCTACGCTAGTGTTCTACTTGTGCTTTTTTTTTCTTTTCCTTGAGACCCTCTCTTTACATTAAGAAGCACCAATATTTCAGATATAATTAAAGACTATTTCAAACACTCCTATATACATTTTTTTAGTCTCAATTTTCTAACATCAGCTCGATGACAGATAGATGAGGGAAAAAATGATTCCTACCAATGAGAAATGCTGACAATAAGAAATAAAGTTCGAGGGGGCAGGTAGCTGTGTAGGTGGGGGCTTGGAGGAGGGAAATGCTTGTGGGCTTGGCCCTGGTGACTGCCAAAGGCCAACGGGTCAGCTGCTGCCCAGGCTTGAAGATTAAAGCCTTAAGCTTGAAAGGGCACTAGAGCTGACCCGATTCAGGGTAGCGGGCTGGCTGAATATACACCAGATTGCAAATCTGTCAAGTTTGGCTGACTACCCAAGAATAATTTAAACATCAGGAGAAAGTCTGGTGAACATGATTCGGTGTGGCCAGGTGCTAATAACATTCATCCATCCATCCTTCCATCCATCTGACCTTCCTTCCCTCCATCCTCCCATCCTTCCATCCATCCACTCATTGATCCATCCGTCCATCCACCTACTACCCACCCATCCATCCATCCATCCATCCACCTACTCCCCACTCACCCATCCATCCATCCATCCATCCACCGACTCCCCACTCACCCATCCATCCATCCATCCATCCACCTACTCCCCACTCACCCATCCACCCATCCATCCACCTACTCCCCCCTCACCCATGCATCCGTCCATCCACCTACTCCCCACTCACCCATGCATCCGTCCATCCACCTACTCCCCACTCACCCCTCCATCCATCCATCCACTTACTCCCCACTCACCCATCCATCCGTCCATCCACCTACTCCCCACTCACCCATGCATCCGTCCATCCACCTACTCCCCACTCACCCATGCATCCGTCCATCCACCTACTCCCCACTCACCCCTCCATCCATCCATCCACTTACTCCCCACTCACCCATCCATCCGTCCATCCACCTACTCCCCACTCACCCATCCATCCGTCCATCCACCTACTCCCCACTCATCCATTCATCCATCCATCCACCTACTCCCCACTCATTCATTCATCCATCCATCCATCCATCCTTCCATCCACCTACTCCCTACTCACCCATCCATCCATCCATCCATCCATCCACCTACTACCCACTCATCCATTCATCCATCCATCCTTCCATCCATCCACCTACTACCCACTCACCCATCCATCCATCCAACCATCTATCCATATATCCTTCCCTCCTTGCTATCTTCCTTTCTTCCTGCCATCCATTTTGTGTACGTGTGAGACTTCAAGTTGACCATCCCATATCCTTTAGCCCTTCTTCCACAGTATGGAGCTTTGATTTTATTGCAGGTGGTGATGTAGCGGACATTGTTGATGCTCCGCAAGCCTGGACACCTGACTGCCAACAGCTATGAGTGTTGGCTATTAACTGCCCCTTCTTCACAGAACGGCCCTGGCCTGAAGATGAGCCACCTTACCCTAAAGGTTATGCCCGTATACTCCCTTCCTAGGGTTGAAGGCAGTGCCTGGCCAACGACAGACGACTGGGGTGGACAGAAGCCCCTCTGTCCTATAGGAGATATATTCCATGCTCCAGAGTGCCCAGCAGGGTCAGGGTAAGCCTCATCCCCAGCTGACACTACCTCCTGCTCAGCTCTTGGCCCTGTCCTGGCCGGCCTCCCTAACTTTCTCCTCCCGCAAGCTCTCCCTCTATAACCCATTGGCGCAAGAATGCCCATCTCAGGTTCTGCTTCTGGGAATGCAACTCGAGCCTCCTCTTTCTCAGCGGCAGTACTTGATATTTTCTGCCAACTCCAGGAGGGCACTCTGCTCATATATTTTCTGGACTTCAGGCTTCCCATGGTCCTTCTGTCTGTTCTCGCTGCTTCCACGTCCACGGGTGAGAAGGGAGGTCAGACTCCATCCTATTAAATTACCATCATATTTCCAGGACCTCCTTCCTGAACTAGGTCACACTCTAGGGCGTTCTCCAAATTTCCACTCTCCACACCCTCTCCAGCATTTATTATTTGTAGACTTTTTACTGTTGTCCATTCTGACCAATGTGATCACACATTTTTTTCTTATCTTCAGTCACCTTTCCACACACTCCCCACACCTCAGCTTTGCCGCATAAATACCCTAAGCCCTTCACCTTCAGGGAGGCCAATGTGCGATTTCTTCTCCTGTCTTCTCACCTGGATTTATTGTGGAAATAAAATACATTTACGTCCTATTCAAAAATAATGCAGTGCAGAAAATTTAGAAAACACAGACACCAAAACATCCCTCATAAGAACTAATCCCTACTAAAGGTTTAGTGTGTATCCTGCTACTTACTTTTACTTGTTTATAGAGAGTTTCTATAGAACATGCGTTGGCTTAGGCTGTGCCTTTAAGATTTATGAGTATTTGCAAATCATTAAACGTTCTTCTACTATGCTTTCAAATGGCTGCAGAGTTTCCCAGTACACACTGATTTCCTGTCGTGTGTATAGTTGTTTTTGTTTTTACTATTTTCTGTTGTAAAGAATATTCTTGATGGATGGAGGTTGTTATGGACTGAATGTGTGTGTGTTCCCAAAAATTCATATGCAGAAGCCCTGATTCCTGAGGTGATGGTGTTAGGATTTTAGGAGGTGATTATGGTTAGATGAGGTCATGAGGATGGGGTTCCTGTGATGGGATTAGTGTCCTTATAAGAAGAGGAAGAGACACCAGAGCTGTCTCTCCGTCATGTGAGGACACAGCAAGAAGGTGGCATCTGTAAACCAGGAAGAGAGCCTGGCCAGGAACTACTCTGCCCATGCCATGATCTCAGACTCCCAGCCTCCAGGACTGTGAGAAATAATGTCTGTTGTTTAAGCCACGTGTGAGCGTGTGTTTTAGAGGAAATATATACATATGCATGAATATCTGGCTTGGAGAGCAGGTTATGAATGGACCAAAGTCAGATGCATTAACAGTTGAAAACTGAAGAGATAGACGAGGTCCCAGCTTAAGACGGGGAGTCACCAAGGGTAACACTGAAACACAGAATTGCCCTTTGCACCCATCAAAGATGGTCCAGCCTTGGTCACGTCCTGTGGTTCAACCAGCATAATGCACGTGTTACTGAACCAGGTTTGTTTGCCTGACACCGAGCAAGCCAAACGCTGTGATGCTGAGGTCTGCAGCAGAGAGAAAGGTCTTATTCACGAGGCATCCAGGTGAGAAGACAGGAGAAGAAATCGCACATTGGCCTCCCTGAAGGTGAAGGGCTTAGGGTATTTATGCGGCAAAGCTGAGGTGTGGGGAGTGTGTGGAAAGGTGACGAAGATAAGAAAAAAATGTGTGATCACATTGGTCAGAATGGACAACAGTAAAAAGTCTACAAATAATAAATGCTGGAGAGGGTGTGGAGAAGAAGGGACCCTCCTACACTGTTGGTGGGAATGTATATTGATGCAGCCACTATGGAGAACAGGATGGAGGTTCCTCAGAAAACTAAAAATAGAGCTACCATATGATCCAGCAATCCCACTACTGGGTGTATATCCAGATAAAACTCTTAATTCAAAAAGATACACGCACCCCAGTGTTCATAGCAGCACTATTCACAACAGCCAGGACATGGGAGCAACCTAATGTCCATCGACAGATGGATGGATAAAGAAGATGTGGTACATATATACAATGGAATATGACTCAGCCATGAAAAAGAATGAAATAACGCCATTTACGGCAACACAGATGGACCTAGAGATGATCATACCAAGTGAAGTAAGTCAGAGAAAGACACATACCGTATGATGTCACTTATATGTGGAATCTTAAATTATGTGTTCTAAAACACAAAAGAACTTATCTACAAAACAGAAATAGACTCACAGGCATAGAGAACAGACTTGTGGTTGCCAAGGGGGAGGGGGGGTGGGGGAGGGATGGAGTGGGAGTTTGGGGTTAGCAGATGCAAACTAATAGGATGGATAAACAACAAGGTCCTACCGCAGAGCACAGGGAACTATATTCACTGTCCTGTGATAAACCATCACGGAAAAGAATCTAAAAAAAAGAATGTGTGTGTGTGTGTGTATCTATTTATGTGTAACTGAGTCACTTTGCTGTACAGCAGAGACTATACTTCAATTAAAAAAAATTTAAAAAAAAAAAAAGAAAAAAGTGAGTTGATCGTCACTCTGAGAAGGTGCAGCTAAGGTCCAGGCTTCTTCATGGGACCATTGTTCAGAAAATGTTGGCATTAGCTTGTTCTGAAGGTTGAGTTTTTGGCCCTGGGATGTGAAAATGTCATCAAGTGGACTCTCAGAAATGCCCAGTTGGACGGTCTGTGGTGTTGACCAGTCTTACCCGGCTTGAGCTCAAACTGGACACAGCTGAACCCAAGTTCCTGAAAAATAACTGTGGCAAACATCTAACAGTTTAGGCTCTGTGATGCTTGGGGAGCGTGTGAGGCTTTTTGTTTTCTGGGTGTTTTTTTTTTGGTAGCAACAATTAAAGTGATCAGTGAAGGCAGGTTCCAAGTTCATTATGTATTGAGCACGTTACAGTTTAATGCATCTAACTGATGACTCCCCTGGGTTCCCCACTCGGAGCAAGAAGCCTGTTCCCAAATGCGTTCCATCCAGCTCCCAGTCCAGCTTAGGGACTTCACATGGGTTCTGTGGTGTTTGGATACAAGTGAGGAAGCTTTTTCAAGTAATTTAATTTTCATTCTGGAAGTTAGAGCTTTTTGAAGCCAAAGCATCTGTGTGATGTTATGGAAATTTTTATTTTGAACTAAGGAAGGCAGCACTTAACAAAAAAAAGAGAGAAGCGGCCAAAAGTCATCTTAATAAATTACAGAAGCCTTCAGAATGCCTCTCTGTAGGGACATAAATATAAAACCTCCAGCCCTGGCATTCAGAGAGCAATGGTGCCTAAGGTTATGGTTGATGATGGGGACTCAGCCCCTCAGTGACCAAATGCACACAGCCTCCAGAAGCTTCTAAAAAGAGAAAAGTGTCAGCCGTGGTACAGCTCAATTGTCAGAGGTTGGAGATTTGCCAGGTAGGGCCTTTCTTTTGAAGGTAATTGGGGTGAGCTGAAAAGTTCCCAGGGAAGGGTCTTTGGAATTTGACCTTGGCAGGAAGCACATGGTTTCTTTATCTATGCTTCTTTCAGAGGTTGACTTACCTCAAGGTGGCAAAATGGCTGCAGCAGCTCCAACATCCCCTTCCTCCCTCAGAAGTGCCCTGGATGTCCTCTTGTTTACGACTGACCGGGGTCCAAATATCCTTTATTGGCCCTAAGACTGTGGTCTGGGAAAGGGAAAGTGGTAATTGGCAGAGTCAAGGCTGAAAAGCGAGGGGTAGAAAAACATATAGAGAGAAATTTCCCTGGAGGTATGGGGCTCTCTGGCTGAGTGGTCAACCCAGGTTAGCTACAAGAAGGGACACTTCAAAGACAGGTTTTTTGGTTTTTGTTTTCCCCCGAAAATGGTTACGTTACCTTCCTGCCTGTAGACTACTATCATGTGTTGGGGTTTCAGTTGGCCGAGAAAAAGAACCACCTTCTCCCTGGGTCCAGGTGTGTTTGTTCAGACTGCTGGTCTTGTAAGATAAGCAGTCTGGGGGCCCTGGGGTGTGGGTCCAGGCACCTCTGGCCAGATGTGTGTCTGACCCAGTGGGTACACGTGTCCGTTGTGTATGGCGGCAGATGGCGGCGGAAGAACAGGTGTCAGGAGGGCAGGGAGGAGGGGCCCTGAGTCATCCCGGGAACCGGAGGGGTGTGATGGGTAAGACCTGGCCCTGGATGGGTAGGGTCGGGAGGGTAGAATCCCGGAATGTGACTCAGGGCTATTTCTGTCTGACACCTTCGTTCCAGTGTCCTGAAGGAACACGGGTAGAATTTTAAGCTAATACCTTAATTTAAAAAATATTGTAAGCCCGGGACAGGGAAGGGCACCCACATTGCAGCTGTGGCTTGTGACTGTCGCCAGAGATGCCCCTCCCCCCCCAACCTGGGCGCCAGCTGCCTCGGATGGGGGAGGGGAGACATGCCCCACCCCTCCCCACCTCCGGCTCGGCGGGGAGACGCTTCCGGAGCGCGGAGGCTCCTGCAAAGGAGGTCCTTGGTCAGGCTGGGAAGTAAGGGCGGCCCTGCGCCCCAAAACCCCTACCCGTGCTCTGCGCTCTGCTACTCCAGACTGGACTTTGGGAACCGCGGGCTGTTGCACCCGAGGCAGGGGGTCCACTCTTAGCAGACCCCGGAGCTGGGGCTTCACTCCATTGTCTAGAGAGGCCCCCCGGGGGGTCCCCGTTAAAGAGGGGTGGGAGGGTGGAGACCCGGCCCTCCACTTTGGGAGCAGGAGAGACTGGCCTCGCCCCGCCTCCCGAGCGCGTGCCCTGCCCCTGCGGCTCCCTGTGGCCCAGGGGTGGGGCGGCCGCCAGCGGGGAGGGCTGAGGCCGGGGCGGGGCGACCGCGCTGCACCCTGACCCGGCCCCGCCCCGGGGGTGTCCCTCCCGCCGCCGCCGTCCGCGCGCCACTCCCGGGACAGACACTGTGCGTCGTGGGGCGCACCATGGCGCGCCGGGCGGCCCTCGCGCTGCTGCTGTTCGGCCTGCTTGGCACCCAGGTGCCCACCCGGGGTGAGTGAGCGGCGGCCGGTGGGGCTCACGGGGGCGCGGGCCTGGCTTGGGGACCCGCGTCGGGGCCCCAGGGAAGGGCCGCGGGAGGGGGTCGAACCTTGGGGGACGGACGCTCCGTGTGGGGTGGACATACTTCGGGAGGCATAGTGAGTAGGACACGCAGTTTGGGGGGCGCACTGGGAAAGCATGCACCTCGGGGGCGCGCTGTGCGGGGCCTACACACCTTGGGAGACGCATGGCGAGGGACGTATTTTGGGGGCGCACTGTGTGTGGGGGGGGCTGGCGCGTGGAGGGCGACGCGCCGGGAAGCCCCGAGCCGTCCTTCCCGCCTAGCGGGACCCGCTGTGCCAACGGGTGGCCAACGCCCCAAGGAGGCGGCCTTACCCTTTCCTCCCCGCTTTCTTCCCGGGCGCCTTTGGACTCACTCCGCAGGCGGAATGTCAGCGTTTGTTTTCACATTCACAGACTCTTAAAAGTTGGGAGGCCCCTGGGTGGGGCGGTGGCCCCCGAGTCCCCTCCCCCTCCTCCTCCCCCCGGGGTTCCCTTCAGTTCCAGGGCGCGGGTGTGCGCCTCTGCGGCCGCCCCGCGCCCCGGCCAGAGCGCTGGCAGGGCCCGGGGACCGCGTCTTTGTTCAGGCGCTCGGTGGCCGCCTCCGGGCGCCGCGCCCTGCGGCCCGGGACTAAATTTGGACTCGGCCGGGGAGCCTGAAACCCGGGAAAGGGGGAGGAAGCCAGGAAAAACTCGGGGTTCTAGAAACGCTCAGCAGCTCTTGCGGTGTCCGGGCCGCGGGGACTTTTGGCGAGCGCGCGGTCGGGTGCAGAACGACGCCGCCAAGGGACACGTGTTCTCAGCCGATCGTCCGTGTGTCCGAGTAGATAATTCGGAAAACCGCACCCAAAAAAGTGTCAGGAGAAGGACAGGACGCCCGGGACGCCCACATTCCCCAGCCAACGTGGCCTGTTTCTGGTTCTTGCCTGCGTTTTTCTGTCTTTCTCCTTTTAAAATGGAAGTTGAGATCCAGTTTTCCTGTCTCTCTCTTCTTTTAAAAGGAAAGTTGGGATCCTGCTGGGCGTGGCATAAAAAACGGGTTTCTCCGACTAACGGTTGTTTTCTGTCCTTATGTGGTTATTTTTAAGTGGACAGCCTAGGGCAGTGTCTTTTCAGGAGTGGTCTGGTCGGTGGAGGACACGTTTTAGGAACCAGACACAGGACAGAGAAGGCCCGGTGTTTACCTGGAAATTTCCAGCTCAGCGCTAGAGGTTGAATGTTGAGCCCTGGTCCCCCGCCTGAGTTTTATTTTAGGGAGGATTTGCTAATCGATGTCTGCATTTTTAAAATGTGTGCCACGTATTCTAGAAGTTGTGTGTTCGTTGCAGGCTTTAGAACAAATTCAGCCTGATCCATGGGGAACTCTTGGAATAGTTTACAGCTTGTTGGGGAGGGCCTGGGATGGGTTTCCTGTTTCTCTGTTTCCTGCCCTAAATCCCACCTAGCTGCCTCACCACAGAGTTCTTCATTAGTTTTTTTTTTTTTTTTTTCCTGCTGTGTGGTTGTCACACCTGCTCACAAGAATTTTTCATGCATCCCCCTTGGCTACACCTTCATTCATGTTTTGTGAGTTAATTGCCCTCTGAGCCCTTAACTGTGTGCCTCGCCCCAGGGAGATGGATCACAAGGGGTTCTGGTCGCCCAAGAAGGTGCCATCTGCTGGGGGAAGGGAAACATCTCATCAGGCAGATAGGACACAGGGCCGAAGAATGGTGACAGTCCCACAGTTCAAGAACTCAGGGGTGGGGAACACAGCCTTGGCCAGTGTGAGGGTTTGGCTGAGTTGGAAGCTGTCTCTGGTGACAGTTGTTTTTTGTTTGTTTTTTAACAGGTTTCACATACAGGTTATATTCTACCCTGTATATAAAATGTGTAATTTTTAGAAGAAACCCAGAGCACCGTTAGCCTAGAATTGCCCGATTTCTATGCAGGTTGCTCCCAGCTACTCGGGGTTGGTTGATGCTTTCAGCCAGCAGATGGCAGGGGGATGGGAGGGGGGCACAGAGCAGCGGGGGAGTGGAGAGCCAGTCTCGCCCCGAAAGAGCAGAGGGAGAACAGAGCCTTGATACGTGCTGATCTCTTGGAGGGCGCCTCCCCCTCTCCTGCCTGATCCTTCTGGGGTCAGAGGCAGGGAACGGACCGTTCCTAAGATACAAATGGGGTTTTATCAGGAAAGGTTGCTTTCGAGTTGCTGAAGTTCAGAACACACTTCCCTCTAGAAATCGGGGTTTGGCTTCGGTTCCATTCTGGCTACAGAAGTCCATTGAGTCAGGGGTAGATCTTCATCGGGGTGCAGATAGCACTGGCCTGGTTTCCGAGGCCTTGGGACCCAGGGCTCTTGTGTTCCCAGGTTTTTCTGGAAATCCCCGTGGGACAGTGTGGGGTGGAGAGACGCAGGGGCCCTAGAAGGCAAGAGGCAGCTTCGGCTTTCAATAGAGCACTGCTTCCTCCCGCCACCAGGGACACTTGGCCATGTCTGGAAATGTCTGTGATTGTCTCAACTGTAGGGGGCGTGCTCCTGGCATGTGGCAGGTGGAGACCAGGGATGCTGGTCCACAGCCCGCAGTGCCCAGGACGCCCCGTATTAGAGTCACCCAGCCCCGATGTCAGTCGTGCTGAGGCTGAGACACCCAGGAATTTGCGTCACATGTTCCAGGTTGCTGGTGGCTGGGGTTTGGTTTCCGTAGTCTTCCTCCAGGTAGGACACTCACATCCCGGGCTTTAGAACTCCTGGCACCTGGGCGACCTAAGTGCGGACCGGGTGGGAAATGGGTCCAGGAAGGTGCTGAATCCAGGACCCCACGCTCCATGCCAGCCTCTGCACAGTAGCCAGTGCCGTTCAAAAATCCAGAAACGCCTATAGGGAAAGCGACACTTCCTGGGCAACTGATGGGTTTCCGGGGATTCCCTCATCATCCCCGCCCAAGCAGGTGTGGCTTCTCCGGCTTCCCGTCCGACTATTCCTGTTTCTGCCTGCCACACAGAGAAAGTGAGTTTCATTGTCCTGCCTGCATGTTCGGCTCTGATAAAAAGTTAATTGCGTGTTATTTCCTTTAGGGCTTTGGCTTTTTCTTCATTCTCAGTTTATGATGGTTCAACCCCCCCCTTTTTTTTTTCCATCTGGAGATATTAAAATACTTGATTTTGGGGGGGGTTCTTCATGGGGGGAGATGCACTTTTCTTCATCTGGGTGATATGTTAATTGTTCGGAAAAAGAATGCAGGTGGTCGAGTAGTTATATCCATCCGACGTGTAGGAGGCAGGGCTTTCACGGATGAAATGTGGAATTTTTTCCAGCTGAGGTTTTCCTCCCAAAGGAGACTGACTACCACACACATGGAGCCCATGTGTTTGTCCCTACTGAGATTTTCCAATCACGGTGGCTTCTTTTAGGGAGAAAAGAATCCCATGCTGTGTATGACTTACAGACGGGGTTAGAAAGAAGACGGAGATGGTCTTGGGGTGAGGTGCCAACTCATTCAGCGTCCTGGCTTTCCACAGAACCCTTCAGACACCCAGCTGTTGGAGGACGCCCAGCCCTGGTGGCAGTTGGGGAGACACATCTGGCACAAGACATCTCACTGAGTCCCCATGTGGTTTGTTCTGACACCCGGGTGTCCGTCCCATGTAAATCAGTGGAGATTGCTCTTTGATCTCCTTTGCCAGTTCTTAGGGTTAACGATGGAGTGTGTGTTTACAGATCTCCGAAAGTCCTTTTGGGGGGATACAGTGGTTTTGGAAGGGTTTTCTGCAGACAGAGGGGTGTCTTCTAACCCTCGGAGGATGACACAGACTTGAAAATGAACTACCCACAAGCACCGTTATCAACACGGGTTTCATGATACAAGTCACGGCAGTCCCTTCGTGGCGGTAGTGTTTACCTCTGAGCATCTTTGGTGGAACAGGGAAGGTGTTGTTGGGGAATTAGAATTCAACCCAACATCAACCCAGAAAGCCTCTCTGCCAAGGTAGAAGGGAAAGAAACCCATTTTATGATTGAGTGAGCATGATGCCAGGGTGTGACATGCATCACAGGTGACCCACTAAGGCTGCGAAGACGCACTTTTAAAAGTAGCTAGGTAAATGTCACCCGTTCTATACAGGTTGTCAAAACAGGCTCCTTTAGCCATTAAAAATATTTACCCACCTTGGAAAAGGACAGAGTAAGATCTTCTGGAAGCAAAGGACGAGGGAAGAGAAGTCTCTTCCTTTGTTTCCACCAGGGCTTTTATCTTTAATTTACAGTCACCCTTCCAACCTTACAGGACAAAGACCCACATCACACACACATACACACATATACAACACACACACATGCACACACACACATGCATACATACACACATACACACACACACACACACTTCAATCACAGTCAACAACCGTGAATATTCTGTTATATTTGTGTCCTTCTGGGAGAATGGCCAGGTTGTGTACGATACACAAATGGTTGGTCTTACGGGATGCTGCCATATTGCTTCTGATTTTGGCTTTATCCTCCCCGGGAGTTCTGGTTACCCACCCAACACTACATGTTCTTTTTTTGTTCGTGCCTAATCTCTTGGGTTGAAAGAGGTTAACTAACCAGAATTCCTATGTGTATTTACCTAATTGATAGGACAGGCACACCTCAGAGAGATTGCGGGTTCGGTTCCAGGCCACCCCAGTAAAAGCAAGTCACATGAATTTTTTGGTTTCCCGGTGTATGTAAAAGTCATGTTTACATTAGACTGTAGTCTGTCGAATGTGCAGTGACATTATGTCTTAAAAAAAAAACAATGGGGCTTCCCTGGTGGCGCACTGGTTGAGAGTCCGCCTGCCGATGCAGGGGACGCGGGTTCGTGACCCGGTCCGGGAAGATCCCACATGCCGCGGAGCGGCTGGGCCCGTGAGCCACGGCCGCTGAGCCTGCGCGTCCGGAGCCTGTGCTCCGCCACGGGAGGGGCCACAGCAGTGAGAGGCCCGCGTACCGCAAAAAAACCCAAAAACAAAACAATGAACATGGCTTAATTGAAAAATACTTTATTTCTAAAAAATGCTAACCGTCCTCTGAGCCCTTGGAGAGTTGCAATAGTAACATCAAAGATCACTGGTCAGAGGCCACCGTCACACACACATCATAGTGAAAAAGTTTGGACGACTGCGAGAATTACCAAAATGTGACACAGAGACACGAAGTGAACAAAAGTTGTTGGAAAAGTGGCACCAATAAATTTGGTCGAAACAGGGTTGCCCCAAACCCTCAGTTTGTAAAAAACACAGTAAAGCTAAATGCAATAAAATGAGGTCTGCCTGTGTCTTTCACATCTGCATCTGTATCTGTCCACATAGGGACACAGGAGTTTTTTTTTTTTTTGCTTTTTGGAATCTCCTGTTTGTATTCTTCGCCTAATTCTTTTTTTTTTAATTAATTAATTAATTTATGGTTGCGTTGGGCCTTTGTTGCTGCGTGCGGGGTTTCTCTAGATGCAGCGAGCAGGGGCTACTCTTCATTGCGGTGCACGGGCTTCTCATTGCGGTGGCTTCTCTTGTTGCCAAGCGCGGCTTCTAGGCGCGTGGGCTTCCGTAGTTGTTGCACGCAGGCTCAGTAGTTGTGGCTTGCGGGCTCTAGAGCGCAGGCTCAGTAGTTGTGGCGCACGGGCTTAGCTGCTCTGCGGCATGTGGGATCTTGCCAGACCAGGGCTCGAACCCGTGTCCCCTGCATTGGCAGGCGGATTCTTAACCACTGCGCCACCAGGGAAGCCCCTCTTCGCCTAATTCTTATGGCACTTTTGGGAGTCGGTACACGGCTGTGTTAGTTTCAGCTTTGTCTTGAATGACTCGGTGTGGCCACCGTCTCGCTACTCGTATTATTTTTTAAAAATCCCGTAAACAGAAAACCAGAAACTTCCTTTTTTTTTTCCTCCCCCTAGAGTTAGATACAAGCCCTCTAAGCGGTGTTTTTCCAGTGGCGATTAGGGACCCTTGGACAGGCTGGGAATGTAGTGCACGTCCAGCAGCGTTGAAACAAAGAAGATCAAATAGATTAGAGTAGAAAACACCAGCATACTTTACCCACGCTTTGCTAAGTAAGCATCGGTGTGGCTTTGGTGCCAGTTCATCTGTCTGGGTGGACTGGGCCGTGTCGTAAAATGTCTTTATTTCCGCAGAAGGCAGGCGGGGGCGTTTGAAACCTGTTGCAGATCTGAACCCCTTTTCCATCGCTCTTGCTTTCTGCACTTGGACGTTTTTGATAGAATCCCTCTGTTTTCAAGAAGGGCCATAAAGCCGCAGGGCATCAGCAACTTTTCAAAGAGCCAAGTAATGACTCCCAAGGGTGCTTTTGAGAAGGAAAAAAAAAGAGAGAGAGAGAGAGAATTCATTTTCATTGCTGCTTGTTCACCGCCCTTCGTGAGAAGGCAAAGAGCCAGACCTGTTGTATTCCGGGACTTGGAAGGCATTCGTCATCCGCAGACAATGCAGCCAGTGAATTCCGGCTGTTTCTGTTTGTGCATCCGCAGGGCGTTCCACCCTCCTCTCCTCTCCCCTCCCCTCCCCTCCCCTCCCCTCCCCTCCCCTCCCCTCCCCTCCCCTCCCCCCCCTCCCGTCCCCTCCCCTCTCCCCTCCCCTCCCCTCCCCTGCCCTCCCCTCCCCTCCCCTCTCCTGCCCTCCCCTCCCCTCCCCTCCCCTCCCCTGCCCTCCCCTGCCCTCCCCTCCCCTCCCCTGCCCTGCCCTCCCCTCCCCTCCCCTCCCCTGCCCTCCCCTGCCCTCCCCTCCCCTCCCCTCCCCTCCCCTGCCCTCCCCTGCCCTCCCCTCCCCTCCCCTCCCCTGCCCTCCCCTGCCCTCCCCTCCCCTCCCCTGCCCTCCCCTCCCCTCCCCTGCCCTCCCCTGCCCTCCCCTCCCCTCCCCTGCCCTCCCCTGCCCTCCCCTCCCCTCCCCTCCCCTCCCCTGCCCTCCCCTGCCCTCCCCTCCCCTGCCCTCCCCTGCCCTCCCCTCCCCTCCCCTGCCCTCCCCTCCCCTCCCCTGCCCTCCCCTGCCCTCCCCTCCCCTCCCCTCCCCTCCCCTCCCCTGCCCTCCCCTCCCCTCCCCTCCCCTCCCCCTCCCCGCACCGCCCAGTGCGATCGCGCTCTCTGGCAATGCGTCCGCTTGTGCACGGCGCCGAAGATGCACGACGGCCGCAGGAACGCACTGGACCCGAGCTACTGATGCACAGAGAGTAAATCGATTACGTTGTGTTGGGGGCAAGACACAGACAAGGCATCATTAGACCTTGTCCCTCTGGCAAGACCTCAGATATTGCGGGTCAGCGTCTGCTGTCCTTGGCTGTTTTCTTTTAGGAAAGGGTCTGGGGTCAATACTCAATGGAAGTTAAAGGGGTGCTGTTTGCCGTGAAGTTGGCCCAGAATGTGCCCCACCAGATGAAGGAGACTCAGGAAGGACAATTCTTAGGTGTTTGACACAGAGTAACACCGTGGGGCAGGAAGAGGAAAGGGTGTGGCTGGGTCTCAGAGGGAGCGGGAGATGCATGTGAAAGGCTGTCTCTCAGAGGTCCAGGTGCGGTGCTGCTGGACAGACGAGGGCAGCCTCCCCTCCCCCTCCCCCCGCCCTGACTCGACTCCATGCTGAGGAATTAATTAAAGACTAGTGGCCTGGCTGGAGTGAGGTAGCGCTGGACAGGTGTGATTGATGATTGATTGGTGCATGGATGATAGATAGATAGATCATAGGTTTATAGAGGATGGATGGATAGACAGACAGATGGTGGAAGATAGATAATGGATAGATGATAGACACAGCATAGATGGAGAGATGTCAAAAGATAGATGATGGATGGATGAATGGATGGATAAAAGATGATAGATGATAGATAGATATGACAGATTAGATAGAAGATGATAGATAGATAGATAGCTGCAGTACCTATCTCAAGTGGTTGCCAGTTGGAGGGGGCCATTATCTCACTGCTCTGAAACCATCAGCACCTAGACTCACCGAAAGCACGTCACCAGGCAGTGGGTTATAATCTCTGCATTCCTACAAGAAAAGGAGCTGACTCAGAGTTGGGGAAGGAATCAGGGCACGGGAAGGACAGAGCATAACATGAGCCTCCGCTGGGGTGTGGACTGCATCCTGCTACCACAGAGAAAGCTTTCCTGGTCACCTCTTGGAGGGCAGATGCGGGTTCCCCTACAGTCCCGCCCCCAGATCTCGCTCCACCCTAGGCTAACTTCCGTAACTGCTGATAGATCTCTGGTCCGTCTGGATGCGCCCATGGTGTCTACATTGCTCCATATCCCGGGCTTCTCATGATGTTCTCCCAGGCCGGCATGTCCTCCTTCACTCCTGCTTCTTGTGATAGGACCGTTTGCCCAGATTCTCAAAATGAAAAGTCGCCTTTCATTCCTGCCAGCTCCTTCTCCCATATCCGATGTTAGCGAATCCTGTTGATTTCATTTTGTAAATCTTTCTCCACCTATGCTCCTGTCTCCATTTCTGCTTTCATTTTTAAGGCTCCCCCTGCCCCCCCAAAATCCTTCCAGGAAGAATACAAGAAACCCTTAACCAGTTTCTTCCCTGGATGCTCAGGTACTTTGAGAAGGCCTGGGGACTCCCCCTCAGAATAACATTTCTTTTTAATGCATAAAATAAAATACATAGGACTGCCAGGGAAACCGATTATATTAAACCAGCTATTCAGTGTGCAGGGGAAGAACATGCTGGCCTTAGCCGAGGGTGTTGGCAGAGCCTGGACCAAGACAGCAGAAATGAGAGAGAAGGGACCAGCTGTGTTAAGGAGTAGTAAGGAAATAAAAATCTATACTAGTGGCTTGCGAACCGGCCCCCAAAGTTTTTTCTTTAATTGGCCTGGGGCACAGCCTGGGTCTCGGGACTTATGAGGTCTCCTTGTATGTGCAGCCAGAGATGAGAACCAAGATCTGTATTTGAGCTTCAGAAACTGTAATATGCATAGGAATCACCCATGGAAATGCTTTAGTCTGGCTGGGAGGGATGCTGAGGGCTTCCTGTAGGAGGGCAGCATCTTATCGGGGCTTTGAGGCCTGAATAGGAGTTTTCCTGGTATGGACAGAAGAGATTGGCATTTACGGCCAAGTAGAGGATTTGAGGGAAGCCCCAAGGACGGACAAGGTGCCCAAACTGTATGACCCCTCAAATCATTCACAGGATGCTGGGGGGATTGTAAATTTTCGAGGGACATAGAGTGACATCTGTTGTATTTCCATAACATCTTACAGAAAAACCCGAGTGAACTTTTTGGCCAGTCATAGTAGTGATTGTACCATCCATCCTCAGCATTCACAGACTCCATATTTGCGAATCTGCCTACTTGCTACAATTTATTGATAACTCCCGAATTGATACTGAGTTCGGGGATTTGTGCCCAGCTGCAAAAACACGGAGTCACCTCTCCGGTCTTAGATTGTAAACAAGGATCTGTGTCGTGCCGCATTTTTGTGCTTTATGCTTGCGATTTTGCTTCTAAGGACGAGAAGGTTGCCGCGTGCCTGAAATACGTGTGTGAGATGAGCTTCCTTTAGGCGGGAGAAAGAGTGCTGTGAGCATCAACAGTCTAGACTAAATAAGATCAAATTCCACAGAAACACGCATGAAACAAGGTTATGTGCGATTAGCTGATGGCGGTGTGACCTGAGGGCGCAGGGACTTAACCCTGGAGTTCCCCAGGAGCCATGATTGAATATTATTAGCTCGTTCAATATTTCCGGGGACTGCAATAACAGAACCACTACGGATGACGTGCCTTGACTGTGATTAATAAACAGAACTGTCAGGTCTAGGTTAGGGGCCTTGGGCCAGTTTCTGGAGATGCAAAGCCTCTGTGAACTGATCAAGTTTGGGGCCTTCTGACGGGTCATTTAGGGCCAGTGCGAAGGGGCAGGGCGGTGACCCAGGGCGAAGGGTGATAAAATTGGAAATGGATTTGGGGCTTTGAATCAGATCCTGGAGATTATCTTTCAGGGTGACAATGACTTGGTTTCCTAGCTCAGGGAGACTGAATTTACCGGGGTCCTAGAACTACCTCGCTACAGCCGGGATGAGGGTCCTGGGCCACTCTTGCCATCCCAGCCCACCCACCAGGATCAGCATCACCTGGAGATTGTTAGAAATGCAGATTCACAGGCCCGGCTCCCACCCACTGAGTCAGTGTCTTTGGGATCGGGGCCCAAGAATCTGGGCTCCCCAAATTCTAAAACTCACTGGTCCACGGCACCCGGAGCCCAGCCCACAGCGTCCCCAGATGCTCTGGGTTCTTCCAAAGCTTGACCCAGCCCAGAGTGGCACCCCCAGGGTTATGGTACAAGAGAAGAACCTTTCCCCTCCTTGTCACAAAATCTGTAAGGCAGAATGTTCAATGACATGGCTCGAGAAACGGCAAAACTATGTCTGGAGCAATTCCTTCCTAGCTACAGAAAAATAAGGGCATCTGTAATATTTAGAAATAAAGTAGGATCAAACAGCATTCACCATCACCTCTGGCCCTGGACCAGCCCTGAACAGCAGTGACCAGCCTGCACGGGGCCAGGGCCGGGGGGACCCTGGTGTTGCCATTGACATTGCAGGGGATTGGGGGCGAGTTCTGGGGTCTCCGTTTCTTCCTCCCTAAAAGAGAGTCTTGCAGATCAACGGTATTATCTAGACAGCTCCAGGAGCATGCAGGCCGTCCAGAAAATTCATCCATGGCTACTGTTAGTTTTATGTGATTCTTACCTCTTTAGTAGGAAAATCTGAAAGCCCAAGGAATCTTTTAACTGCCTAATTTTTATTTTGATTCTAACTTTATTTCTATTTTATTTGTGCCTGTATTTATATTATTAGGTTCTGTGTATAAATGATAAAATTTATGTATAATTCATAATTTCTATAATTTATTATTATAAAAATTTAAATTTTATCTCTACCCTTATTTTCTTTCTAGAGTTTGTTTCAGGTATACGTATATCCATTGATATAATTCACAGGTTCTGTGTATAAATTATAAATTACATAATTTATAGTTCATTATTATAAAATTTATATTTTCTAATTTTATTTCTAGAATTTATTTCTATTATACGTATACAGGTGTTCATTTACATAATTGATAGGTGCTGTGTATAAATTACATAATTTATAATTATAAAAATTTCTATTCTAATTTTATTTCTAGAATTTATTTCTATTATATGTATACATATGTTCATTCATATAATTGATAGGTGCTGTGTATAAATTATAAGTTACATAATTTATAATTTAATTTATAATTATAAAATTTATTTCTTATTCTAATTTTATTTCTAGAATTTATCACTATTATATTTAAACATATATTCATTTACATAATGATAGGTTCTGTGTATAAATTATAATTTATATAATTTGTAATTTATTATTATGCAACTATCTTATTTCTTTTCTAATTTTGCTTGTATAATTTATTTCTATTTTATTTGTATATATTTATTTATATAGCTTATAAATTCTGTGTCTAAAGTATAAATGACATAATTTGTAACTTCTATAATTATATTTAATTTCTCTTCTAATTTTGTTTCTAAAGCTTATTTTTACTTATTTTTATATATTTATATAATTTATAAGTTCTGTATATAAATGATAAATTCTCTAGTTTGTAATTTCTGTAATTATTATTGCAGCTATATTTTTCTGTTCTAGTTCTCTTTTTTCTTAATTATTTATTTATTTATTATTTTTGGCTGCGTTGGGCCTTCGTTGCTGCGTGTGGGCTTTCTGTAGTTGCGGCGAGCGGGGGCTACTCTTCTTTGTGGTGCGCAGGCTTCTCATTGCGGTGGCTTCTCGTTGCGGTGCACGGGCTCTAGGCTCGCAGGCTTCAGTAGTTGTGGCTCACGGGCTCAGTAGTTGTGCTTTGTGGGCTCTAGAGCGCAGGCTCAGTAGTTGTGGTGCTCGGGCTTAGCTGCTCCGTGGCATGTGGGATCTTCCAGGACCAGGCCTCAAACCCATGTCGCCTGCATTGGCAGGTGGATTCTTAACCACTGCACCACCAGGGAAGCCCCGATCTATATTTTGTTTCTGTTCTAGTTTTGTTTCCAGTGTTTATTTCACTTCTATTTCCATTTGTATAATTTATAAGCTCCGTGTATAAATTGTGTAACTGATCATCTCTACAAATTATTATCAGTAGTATTTATATCCTCATTGTGATGTCTACGTCAGTGTGCCACCCTGATGGAATTTAAGGGAAACCGGATTCGGGCCTCGTGCTATGCCCTTGTCACTTGCACAGTTCATGGTTGTGGAACCTCAGATTCGCAGTTAAGCGGGTTTGTGAGGCACGTGCAGCTGCACAGGCTCCCCAGGAGGAGCCGGCGCCCAGGGTGGCCTTGGGGACGTCCTGGGGCTTGTCCTCGGTCTCGGGAGGAGGGAACCGAACAGATGGCTGGGGGGGGAGGGTGCACGGCGGTGGGGGAGGGCGCACGGCAGGGAGTGTGTGTGCTGTGGGGATGACTCAGGCCCTGCGTCTGGCGGGGCTGCCTCACATCTGGAGGTGTCCCCTTCCGCATCTGGAGGTTGGAGGGGCCGCCTGGAAGCCGCAGAGGCGGTGCAGGCTGCCTCGGATGGGCTGGGCAACGGCAGCAGGAAGAGAAATGCCTGGGTGTCCCCCTCGGATGCCCGGCCCCTCCCCCAGCCCCACTGGGTCTGCTGTTCCTGGGTTTTCGTGCGGGACCCCGGGGGCTCAGCAGAGGGCTCTGAGTTGAGCCGTGACCTCTCCTCTAAGCGAGGCCACGTCAGCGGTGCCCAGGAGCCCAGATGCGCGGGGAGCGGGGCGGGGCACGGGGCCCAGGTGGGCTGGGGAGGCTCCAGGCCCTGGACACGGAGCTACCAGGCAGACAGACAGACATTGCACACACACATGCACGCATGCTCACACACAGGGCACAGACACGCATACATACACAACACTCACGCTCGATGCATATTTGCACGCGCGCGTGCGCCCATGAGCACATACCTGCACCGCACACGCACCAGTGCACGTGGACGTGCATGTGCACAGGTACACGTGGGCACGCGTGCAGTTCACCCACATGCAGTGTGCACGCCCGCGGGTGCACGTGCTCACAGACACGCGCACACGAGTATACTCACGTGCACATCCGTACACAGACACACCCACACAGGAGCATGCAGGCGCACGCATCACGTGTAGCAACATCTTACGTTCAAGTGTGCTGCTGTTGGTTTCAACATTCCAAAGAGCCTTGTCTGCTTGTTCTTTCCAAATACCCGTCCGAAACGCAGCATCGTCCGCTCCTTGAATCGCTCTGTTTGGGGTTACTTGACACCCCACCCCCCACCCCCCGCCGTCAGGTGTGGAGGCGTCCCGATGGCAGGGGCGCTGAATATCTCAGGAAGGTCCCAGCGCCGTCGCTTCGGCAGAGGGAGCGTAGAGGGAGTGATAACGGTTGTGGGTCTCTAGGCAGACGTACAGGACCAGAGACGCGCATGTATGTGTAGGTTCTGCACCTGCCCGGGGGGCTTTTCGGGGCTGAACAAATCCCATCCTCCCCAGCCGCCCTGGCTACCGCGTGGACATCTGCCACATGCTGCAAGAACAGCTGAAACCGCACCTGTCCCTTCCGGGCTCTGAGCTGAAACCACACCTGTCCCTTCCGGGCTCTGAGATCCAGAAACCAGCGCCCCTCCCCCCGCGAGGGCTGGGGTCCGTCCAACGCAGGGCCTTCCCAGATGCTGCTGCTTCTGCTGCCTGTTGTTTTGTTTGTTTTTAATTTGGGGGCACATCTCATTGTTCATGTCGTATTTTTTATTGAAGTAGAGTTGATTTACAATATTAGTTTCAGGTGTACAGCAAAGTGATTCAGTTATATATATACATATATACATACACATAGCAGATTCTTTTCCCATATAAGTTATTACAAGATATTGAATAGAGTTCTCTGTGCTCTACAGTAGGTCCTTGTTATTTATCTATTGTATATATAGTCATGTGTATCTGATAATCCCATACTCCTAATTTATCTGTCCCCCCTCCCTTTCCCCTTTGGTAACCGTAAGTTTGTTTTCTATGTCTGTGAGTCTGTTTCTGCTTTGTAGATAGATTCATTTGTGTCGTAGTTTAGATTCCACATATAAGTGATATCATAGGGTATTTGTCTTTCCCTGTCTGACTTTCTTCCCTTAGTATGACAATCTCTAGGTCCATCCATGGTGCTGCAAATGGCATGATTTCATTCTTTTTTACCTGCCTGCCTGTTCTTAATACACACATGGAAAATTCGCACACACACAAATACACTTCCCAAACTACACGTAGACACACTTACACATGGGCACACGCCCAAACTACGCACGTGCACATACAAAACCCTACATATACACTTACACTACACACACCACAAATACACACATGCCAACTGCACTTAGACACACACATGTGCACACACACAGCGCACACACATACCTACACAAATACACACATACAAACCACCCACATACCTACACACAAAACCCCATGGATCCCAAACCACTCAGTAAACGGACAAGCACACACACACCCAGTCGCTCACACACATAGCTGCACACACACAGACACACACACACGAGAGAGAGAGAGAGAGAGAGAGAGAGAGTTACGGGCTGACACCTGTCTGTGAGACATTCAGGGGCACTGAACACATTGCAACCTTCTTGAGGCCCCCGGGGATGAAGGTGGCTTGTTACACGCCCAGCACTTCCTGTCACGGGACACGTGTGCTCTTTGCTTCTGCCCCTGCAGGACGATCCTCCGACCCGCTGTCACCCTCCTTTCCGCTGACCGGCCGGTCCAAGTGGACTGTTCCCCAATTCCCTAACTGTGCTTTCCTTCAATCCATCATTAATTGGATAGAAATAGAAATAGTATTGAAATTGCTTCAGTAAAGCGGTAGCAACAGGATAGAAGAACCGTGGAATTAAAGGCAGTTTTCCCCCTTCTCTGGGATCACAGGAAATTTAAAAGAAAATTTACCTTTTTCTGGGTTGTCTGGTGTGTCTACGAGAAGTACATTTTGGTCGCGTAATTACAGAGATGTTGCTAATCCAAGGGGTTTTTCTCTCCATGTTTTTTCTCCATCATGTATTGGAAATTGTTACTCGCCTATTTCAAAACACCTGCTTTTTTAGACTAATGCACGTGCAGAATTATCATGGTTTCCCACCAACTGAATTGCTGCTAAACTCTAAGGTTGTCCGTAATGTAAAACATAAGCTGACGTATTCTTACGTTTACGCCCGAGAGTGAGTATTTCAAATGAGAAATCACAGCATGTGATGCATTTTCAAAGCCGCCAGACATCTCAAAATCATGCCCTTTTTTAATTGTCTTCTTAATTTCCCAATTTACTTTTATTTGACTTATTTCTAATTGGACTCTTTTTCTTTTAGGCCAAGATTTTGATTTATCGCATGCCCTTGATGGTGAGTAACATTAAAACATTTTGTAAACTACAGGGGATATTTTATTGGACTATAGTAAATCTTTTGGAATATGTCTTACTGTGATAACTAGACTCACGTAGGACAAGGAAAATCAAGATGCCCTTGTCAGGGTAAATAAATCTTTTTTGGTGGAATAATTTCCACGCTCTGTGGTGGTGAATGAATGCCACGTGGGGTTGCCATGTGCTTGGGGAAGGGGCTGGTCCCCCGTGGGCTGGTCCCCCGTGTGCTCACTGATTCCATCCCTTGGCTGGTGGCTGCATGACCCCAGTCTCTGCCTCTGCCTCACGTGCCTCTATGTTTTCCCATTTCCTTCTGATAAAGGCACTCGTCTCTAAGGGTCTGTGCTAATCCACTGTGACCACATCTTAACCAGTGTTATCTGCCAAGACACTGTTTCCAAATAAGGTCACGTTCTGAGGTTCCCAGTGGATGTGAATTTGGGAGCCCAGTATTCAACTGAAGACATCTTTTTTTTTTTTTTAATTGGAGTACAGTTGCTTTACAACGTTGTGTTAGTTTCTGCGGTACAGCAAAGTGAATCGGTCATACATATACATACATCCCCTCTTTTTTGGATTTCCTTCCCACTTAGGTCACCACAGAGCACTGAGTAGAGCTCCCTGTGCTCTACAGTAGGTCCTCGTCAGTTACCTAGTTTATACATAGTACTGTGTGTATGTCAGGGCCCCAAGATATCTTTTTAACTCCTGGGGTCCGATGCAGAGGTGTGAGTCAAAACCGTGAGGGCGGTAATATTCCCAAAAGCCAGCGGGGGTTAAGTCTTATTCTTGATGATGGAACCCTCACTGGCTGGTGGGGAATGAATGCCGGGGCGGTGTCTGTGGTCCTAATGGCCTCAGCCCACACTGCCTTGGTTGCCTGGGGGTCCCAAGGAGCAAAAGGTGTGCTACCCGTAGTGAACATGCACAGCCTTTGAGCCGAGGGTCCCGTGTCCCTCCTTCTCCCACACAGGTCCCAGGCTCTCCCTCGTGTCCTGTGTTCTCCCGGGTTCCTCTTTCACTCACAGCCCCCCCACTTGGCGTCATGAGGTGGGAGGGGTCCTTGGTCTCGGTGGCAGCCATGGTCGACGTCATCCTATGTTCCTGTTGCCGTGGGTCCTCAGGGGCTCAGACTCGTCCTCCAGTGCTTGGCCACTGCCTGAACTGTCAGGAAAAAATGATGCTTCAAACGTTTTCTGAGTCTCTTTAAGGAAAACAGAACAGTGTCGGGAGTTGCTTTCTGTTTCCCAGCTGCAAGTTTTACTGACAGAAATGTCTTTTCTCTTTAGACAAGAAATCCACTCCGGCCCCACCAAAAAAAGCCACCGGTAAGAAGCAAAGGTGCCCAGCATGCAAACACAGCCGAGAAAATCGTTGTCGTGTGCCCCAGTTTTCCCAAGAGCTGGGTGAGACGTAGTCAGCGATTCACCGGCTCTGGATCCAGCCTGGTTAATATTTCAATTATGCTGTGATGCTGGTGCTTTCAAGTCCACAGCGGCTGTAAGAGAACGGACGCTGACACTTTGGCGAGATGCGTTTGGGTTCCCTGGGAGGCATCTCAGGACGCCTTTTTCCTGAGTGTCTGTCCCTGGTTTTGGATACTCATTTCTTGGGAGGAACAGTTTTAGGACCCTGGGACCCTCATATAACCCATGAGCAAACTTCGATCTCAGCCTCTAGGAGGAGCATACTAGCTGTCACTCACCCTTTCCAATAAAAGTCAGGAATCAGACCGATCATGGAATTGACCAAGAGTCAGATTCATTGGTGGTTAGTCACCCACAGTAAAATCGATGCCCAGAGCTACAGAGCTCTTATCACTGATTTTTTAAAAAATGTGATAGCTCTCTTCAAATGTTGGGCTTCTCATCTAGAAGGACATCTTATGATGAAAAAGGTAGCCTTGTTCAGAGCCAGGTCCTTGACCTGTGC
The DNA here is from genome assembly GCF_059928025.1 of Delphinapterus leucas. Lineage (NCBI taxonomy): Eukaryota > Metazoa > Chordata > Mammalia > Artiodactyla > Monodontidae > Delphinapterus > Delphinapterus leucas. The sequence goes on along the minus strand of NC_143150.1, from coordinate 132,818,956 downwards.
AGGCACACGGAGGATGCTGGGCCAGTCCATTGAACGATGGACTTTGTACCGTCACGCGCTCCCTGGGGCAGCAACGGTTCGTGATGGGTCAGTACATCGTGTTGGGTGGATACACAAGCTCACCTAGATGTTGCTGGGACTTGCAAAGAGTCCTTAAAACTAAGAAGGCAACCTCAGAAGCCATCAGGAGTTGTCACACCATTTTGTCAAGCACACCTGGGGCAGTTGAATCATGTTCTTGGTGGGCACAAGCCCAGATCTGGCCACAGACTTCCCCCCTTATCTCGTAGTATCTACCTTGCGGAAGTTGTTGGCAACTTGGTAGGCGATGATGCTAGGATGAACAGTCCCCGGGGAAGAATTGTCTGCAGGCGGAAGTCGGAATTTCAACTCGGTCCATGGGGCGTACTTGATTTATAAGTTACTTCCATTGTTTTGGTTTGGTTTTGCCTTTTATTCCTTTCCTTGGAGAGAAGGGTGATGTGGATATGGTCAGGAATTTGCTTTTTCTGTTGAGACGTTGGTCAGACTGATATTCAGGAAAGTGTTTTGAGATGTGGAGATGCAGTGTTTCCTCCATCTATTTAGGAAGTCATTTCTGTTCCTCGTTTGACCCAGAACTTCAGTATTAACTGTTTTTCTCCTTTAGATGATAACTTCAATTTAGAAGACGCCCTTGGTGGAGGGAACAGTAAGTAGTACCTCTTAAATCTCCGATGTGTCTGACTTGCTTATTTATCATCGTCTCTTTTAAATAAGTCGAATTAGTTTTTACCACGAAAACCTAAGGAATAGATGTATTGTTTGTTGTGGTTGAGTTTTTTTGGCTTTTATCCGTATGCCTGCTTTTATTTTAAAGCTCTTACAGTCTTTGGGGTGATATAAGACAAACTGAATATCCTTGCCAGGGCTGGCCTCGTGGGTGCGTAGGGTCACACAGGGCTCCACACTCAGAAGGGCTTCCCTCCTTGGTGGACTGCTCTGTGGCCGCCATATTGAATTCCTTAGTACAGTTTAAGCAAGGGGCTCTGCATTCTCATTTAAGCAAGGGGCTCTGCATTCTCATTTAAGCAAGGGACTCTGCATTCTCATTTTGCCCTGGGCTCCACAAACTCTGTAGCTGGTCCAGCCGTCTGCTTTATTTTCTGTTGGAAATACATGAATTTAAGTATTGCAGCTGGATGATGATGGAAGGAAATCCACAGGTGCCTGTGTGTATGGGTATCCCCATCATGACAAAGTACTTGCCCCGCCATGACAAAGGACATGCTTCCATTTCTAACTGTTTAGCAAACCATCTGTGTGCAAATGCACGTTTTGTTGTTTTGACTGCAAAGTGCTCATAATTGCAGCTCCCCTCTTTTACAGATGACCCAGTGACACCCGAAGCACCCAAGCCAAAACCTAATCCAAACCCCAACCAGCCCGGCTCTTCTGGTAAGACCTTCTCGCCCCTGTGGGTCCTTACGTGTTTTTCAGAGTACAGCGATTTCCATGTCAGCTGAAAGGAGGTAATTTCAGGTTTAGCACGATCTTACTGTGAACTCTCTGTGCAAGGTAATGCCAATCTTCCAGTCGTGGAAAACCGTTTTCAAAAAGATATTTTTGGTTCGGGTTTGATTTTTAGTTTGCGGATTTAACTTCCAAGGTTTTAATGGAAACTTTAAAAAATTAAATGTAAGATTTTAAATATAGAGAATCAATATGGAGAAAAGTATCAGCTTGTTCTTTCCCTTTAGAGAAGCTCTTGGTGGTTTTTTTTTTTTTTTAAAGGTTTTTGCCGCCTTTTTTCGGACACATCATAGTATTCTCTGAGTATTTGACCCACATCAGTGTTCTGAGTTGAATGGCTGTTGAAACTTCAGATTTTGAGTTGGCTTTTTTGATTGTTTATACATTTGTTTAATTTTTAATGCAGAAAAGTAGAAATACTGTCCATCCTCTACCACAGTGAAGATGGTTATTCTCCCTAGTATTTTATATCAATTTAAATGAAACAACTGTTAAGTAAAACTGTCAGTCTTTTATTCACACTGTGTCATAACATTATGTTTTGCTTATTAGTATTCCATAAGCATTTTCTTATGTCATTTAATAATTTTTATCATATGACTTTTCTTGGCAGTTATATACTGTCATAACTAATCCCTAATTTTGAAAATGTTATGTTTCTCTGCTATTTTAGAAGTATGAGTTGCAAAGCAAGTTGAAGCCATCTTCATATGCTTTCTTATGGTTTTCTTTCTTTTTTTTTTAATAAATAAATTATTTTATTTATTTATTTATTTTTGGCTGCGTTGGGTCTTCGTTGCGGTGCATGCGCTTCTCATTGCGGTGGCTTCGCTTGTTGCGGAGCACGGGCTCTATGCACGCGGGCTCAGTAGTTGTGGCTCACGGGCTCTAGGTGCGCGGGCTCGGTAGTCGTGGCGCACAGGCTTAGTTGCTCCGCAGCATGTGGGATCTTCCCAGACCAGGGCTCGAACCCGTGTCGCCTGCATTGGCAGGTGGATTCTTAACCACTGCGCCACTGGGGAAGTCCAGTAATTGTATCTTTGAAAGATTCCTTCCATAGAGTAGTACGTTTATGGGGTTCCCCGCCACCCCATGTCTGCTTTTGATTCTGATATGTTTCCCTTCACCCCAAGACATCAAGACACTCCCGACAGTTCTGATGTGAGACATGATGCTGTCTTTTTCCTTCTAGGTGGCTTTTCGGATTCGGACCTTACTGATGGGACTTCAGATGGAGGTAGGGTTCCCCTTCTTTTTTTGTCTTTCTCTTTTTTTTTTTTTTCAATCGTTTGGCTGCGCCGTGCGGCATGTGGGATCTTAGTTCCCCGACCAGGGATTGAACCCACACCAGGAAGGGCGGAGTGTTAACCACTGGGCCGCCAGGGAAGTCCCTCAGTTTTTTATTTTATATTGGAGTAGAGGTGATAATGTTTTGTTAGCTTCAGGTGTAGAGCAAAGTGAGTCAGTTCTACATAGACGCGTCTATTCTTTTTCAAATTCTTTTCCTGTATAGGTTATTACAGAATATTGAGCAGAGTTCCCTGTGCTCTACAGTAGGTCCTTTTTCCACCTCTGTCTTTAAAATCTTAGGTCAATGTGGAGGCAAAGCAGTAATTAAATATAATAAATAAATAAGTATAAAATTAATATATGTTTAGAATAGTTATAACTTGATGAAATATATAGTCATTTTTATGTATTTATGTATGTATAAATGATAGTATATACGTTTGTTACATATAAATGTATTTTACTATATTCATCTATTATGCATATGTAATCTAAAATAGGTATATGTGTAGTATATGTGTATGTAATATATAATGCATAGCCAGACACAAGGTAAAGATCTTCTCCCCCAGGATTCCTTTGGGTCACCCTTGGGAGGTGGGGAAAGATTGTGTGTCAGCCTTGAATTTGGGCGTCACTCTTGGCCCACAGCCTCCTAGGAGGACTGCAAACTCGGAGCCTCAGGACCTCCACCTGCAGGGAAGCTCCTTCCATGGCAGTTAACTCCAGCTTCCCCCCCAGGTAGAAAACCCTGGCTTCAGCCCCCAGTTTGGGAAATCTTTTATTTCTAACTCTTCCATCGAGCTCTGGTTCTTGTTTGTTTCTTGGAGAATTGAGCGTAAACGGTGAATAATAAGAATAAGATGATGTGAAGATTTCCCAGGAGGTGACCCATGGCTCTGACATCCTTGGGGAGGGACTTTCATGCTCTGATGTCTCCCCACACTCCCGCCCTGACCCGTGTTCTTCCCCCTGCATGTAAAATCTGTTCATTCTCCCTTCTCTTTTTAAGCATTTAGGTTATACCAGTTTCTTTTTTTTTTTTAATAAAAAAATAACATTTTTATTTGTTAACTGCCTGATACTCCTTAATACTTTTTTTTGAGTTTATCGCGGATTTACAGTATTGTATAAGTTTCAGGTGTATGACGTAGTGATTCAGTATTTTTCTAGGTTGTACTCCATTTAAAGTTATTATAAGATATTGGCTCTATTCCCTGTGTTGTACAATCTATCCTTGTAGCTTATTGATTTTATATATAGTAGTTTGTACCTCTTAATCCCCTCCCCCTATTTTGCCCGTCCCCCTGGGCACAGGCTGGAAACCACTCCTCCCTACTGGGAACCACTCGTTTGTTCTTATATCTGTGAGGCTGCTTCTTTTTTGTTATTTTCACTAGTTTGTTGTGATTTTTAGATTCTGCACCAGTTTCTTGTACATATATTTACGCTTTGATATTGGATGTCTTCCATGTGGTTCCCTTAAGGTGGTTTCTAAGAAGTAGGGTTTCTGAAAGGAGTTCCCACTTTTACATCCCTTCGTGGGTTGCTAAATTGCTTTCCAGAATGGCTGGGATCGTTGATGGTCCCACTGGTAAGAGGACCATGTAAGAGATTGCTGGCTTCATTCCTCTCTGGCCTGCCTTAAATGTTACTGGAAACATTTTTGCTTTGAATCCTTGCTTGATGGAGTGCCATTGATTGACATCAGTGGATGAACCAGTCATTGGTTCATCTGTTATAAGTCTGTTTCTATCAGTCACGCCCTTAAGGTGACATGCTTTTTTATCATCTCGTTTGCCTTCTACCGGGAATGTCCCTACCTCCCCTCTTGAGCTCACATACCTTTCAGAGTAAACCCCTTCTACCCTGGTCCCCAAAGTCATGTCTACAGTGGCTAGCTGTCTACCTTCTAAATTGGTTTTCCGTTTAAATTTACATCTCTAGGTGCTGTACAAGATCGCCCCACTTTGAGGAGTGTAACAGACAGGATTCTAGTTTGATACCCATGTAACGTGCTCTTACCCACTGAATGTAACAGGCCGTATGCTGGCTCTGTAGCTGCGTAACATGCAGCCCCTCCTTTGTAGCAGGCAGTGTTGCTCCATAGCCATGTAACATGCCGTGCCTGTGTGACTATACTGTAAAGACACACTGGGAGTGACTGGCTGACATTAAACAAAGCTAAAGGCACCCTCACAAGTGTACAGTCCACTGGGCGGATTCCTGGTTTGTGCACTGATAATTGTACAAGCATCAGCTTAACATCAAGTATCAGGAATTGCCTGGCGGTCCAGTGGTTAGGACTCTTCGCTTTCACTGCCGAGGGCGCGGGTTCAGTCCCTGGTCGGGGAGCTAAGATCCACAAGCTGAGTAGTGTGGGCAAAAAGAAAAAACAAAATGAGACAAACAACAACAAAAACATCGAGTATCCATTGGCATTAAATGTGGAAAAAGTAGAGGGGGTGGTGAAGTGGTACCCCTTAGCCCCGGGGAAAGCACGAACGAAGACCATACCCAGAGGTGGTGGGTCCATGGATAGCACATGGCTGACAACCACCCCTAGTGAGACTGGGGGGCCTGAGAGTTAACAGGAATGTGCCTGGGATGACCCCATAGCCATGTGAGGGTCTCAGGTGGGCTCTGAGGCCCTTGCTGGGTTTCTCCCCGAATCCCTGGGGGACTTCGAAGACTCAGTGGGTCTCCTGGGGCCCACCATGGGGCCAGGGGGTTGAGTCAGGTGCCAAGCCTGGATTTCAGGGACACGGGAGCAAGACAGGTGATACCGCCCGCAGAACGAGGACAGCCCCTCCCAGCAGTGGAAAGGGACACCCTGATATTAATGGCCTCGTCAGTCCCACGGTCATTTCTCTTAAGGAACCTTCACAACCCAGGGTCAGAGGAGCTGGTCCTTGGTAGGAGTTTTCGGTTACCGAACGTCTTCCCAGCGCCATTTGTCACCAAGCCTCGTTCCTCTCTTACAGGAGGCGGTGATGGCGGCAACCAGAGGCCTGGAGGGGCGGAGCAGGGTACGTACCCCTGGTTCCTGATGTCCTGGGTTCCTCACGTGTACTGTTGAGGAAAGCAGGAGCCAGTGGCCACAGCCTCACTTTTAGTATTTGCAGCGTCATCTGAAAGATACTGGAACGAAGAATGGTTCTCTGGACACGCGTTCCAAGGGGGCTCAGCAGAAACACAGGCAGACCCCGGAGATCCTGGGACTTCAGGTCCAGACCACCGCAATCAAGCGAATATCGCGATACAGCAAGTCACACGAAATGTATGGCTCCCCAGCGCATCTCAAAGTGATGTTTACACGACACTGTAGTCTGTGCAGTGGCATGATGGCCACGAGAAAACACCACGTGCGGGCCTAAATTTATAAAACTTTTTATTGCTTAAAAAATGCTCACCACCCTCTGAGCCTTCTGCGAGTCATAGGAGTAACATCAGAGATCACGGATGCCGTCACAAACAGAATCATAATGAAAAACTTGAAATAGTAGAAGAATTACCAAAATGTGATACAAAGACGTGAGGTGGGCAAATGCTGTTGGAAAAATGGCGCCGATAGACTTGCCTGGAGTAGGGTGGCCACAAACCTTCAATTTGTTAAAAAAATAAAAACAGGGCTTCCCTGGTGGCGCAGTGGTTGAGAGTCCGCCTGCCGATGCAGGGGACGCGGGTTCGTGCCCCGGTCCGGGAAGATCCCACGTGCCGCGGAGCGGCTGGGCCCGTGAGCCATGGCCGCTGAGCCTGCGCGTCCGGAGCCTGTGCTCCGCAACGGGAGAGGCCACAACAGTGAGAGGCCCGCATACCGCCAAAAAAACCCCCAAAAACAAAAAAACCCACAGTGTCTGTGAAGCGCACTAGCTTGAGGTCTACCTGCTACCGACGGGACCTGCATTTTAAGTTCAGTCGCCCTCCCAAGGTGCCCTAAGAAGGAACGCCACCCATATTACCCAGGGTCCTCCAGAGAAACGGGACCACTAGGATGTATAGAGATGAGTAGAAAGACACTTATAGTAAGGAGTTGGCCCACGTAGTTACGGAGGCTGAGAAGGGCCTCGATCTGCTTCTGCACGCCGGACACTCAGGGAAGTGGCCAGTCAGTCCCCATGCAAAACACTGACAACCAGGACAGCGAATGGCGTAGGTCCCAGTCTGAGTCCAAAATCCCAAGAAGCAGGATCACCGATGTCCGAGGTCGGGAGAAGACAGACGTGCCAGCTCAGGCAGAGAGCAAATTGTCCCTTTTTGATCTAATCAGACCCTCAATGGATTGAACGATGCCCGTCCACGTTGGTGAGGGCTTTTACCCAGGCTAACGGGTTCGAATGTTATTGTTTCTGGAGACGGCCACATGGACACATCCAGAAATAAAGTGTTCCCAGCTGCCTAGCAGGCCCTGGCCAGTCCAGCTGACACATACGATGAACCATCCATCACACCGTCCTCCTTTTTATTCACGGGGGAGGATGTCTTGTGCACCTGCCGTGTCAAGAAACAGCTGTAGATGTGGGACGGATGCAGGTAGTTTTAGAATTCTTGGTGGGGGGTGGAAACCCCGTCACCGTAGAGCACATGAGACTAACGAAGAGGTGGGCGACTTTGATTTTTCAGAAGGTACATGAAGAGACGGCCATTTGGCTGCTTGAGGTCACACGGCCTCTGAATGGTCCCCGCTGGGCCCCCTTCCACTGTGGATTTATCACCCACCTGAGACCTTCCTCACTGAGCTGGGAGGACAGCTGAGCTGGTCCTAGGGGTGGGGAAGAGATGGGGTTTGGCATCCCGCTGGGAGCCAGTTCTTGGATTGGAAACAGCTCGCGTAGTAAAATGAATTCCGACGTGGCTTCGGAGTGACGGGCCCTCCGTCGTTACCGGAGGCCCCGCCTCTCAGGCCTCAGCCCCACCCTCTTCCTCCGGGCAGGGCCGCCAGCCCCCGGCCCCGTGGTCCGTCCGCGAGGGTTACGTGTTTGCCTGTCATGGTGTCCTGTGTTTCCTTCCACAGCCGACTCCCCGGGGGTGGTCCCTGGGATCATCGGTGCCGTCGCAGTCGCCGTGGCCGGGGCCATCTCCAGCTTCATCGCCTACCAGAAGAAGAAGCTGTGCTTCAGAGAGAACGGTAAGGCGTTCACCGCCGCGTCCTTTCCGTGGGGCCTTGCTACTTTGAAAAGCGTGCTTTCTTTTAAAAAAAAAAGAACTAAAAAGCAGAACTCAGGTTGGCACGAAACACGTGGAAGGCGGCCGAGGGGGTCCTGAAGTGGCTAGAAAACTGGGATCTGACTGTGTGGCTTTGACCCCAGCGTCTCCTGCATTTAGCCGTGTGAGCTGGTGCAAGTTACTAACCATTCCATTTTGGGGGGCGGGCGTCCCCAGAACGAGGAGAGAGGATAGTCTGCGCTTTACAATTTTTGTGAAGGTCAATAGGTCATGTGTGAAGGTCAGTAAGGTCATGTGTGAAGGTCAATAAGGTCATGTGTGAAAGTCTTGACAGGTTGCCTGGGAGAGAGCGAGTGTTGAAGAAATGTTAGTTCTTACAATTCATTCATTGTTATTTACATGGACTGCCGAATACCACCGTTACCAGCACAGAGATCGGAATTCCATCACTGGGCATTTTGGGACTTTGTACTCAAATGCTAAGTTACTTAGGATTCGTCCTGACATCAGTGAGTTCTACTGTTCTGAGCACAGTTTATGTTTGTGCATCTCTGGAAGGCTCTGTCTAGGTCTTGCTTTGAGAACCAGTGAGGGCTGGGTTGCGATGTTTGTGGTGGCCCCATGGACCGTGGCTGCCCATCCTCCATGGAGGAGGCTTGTGGTATCTGAACTTCCCTTCTGTGAATGACCCTAAGTCCTTATCCATACTTTGCCGTTGGCCATTGGTGTCATCTGCCTAAAGGACCCTTTCCTGAGGGTTCTTGGGAAATTCCCAGAAGACTTGATGGAGGCCAAGTTACCCTCTAGGGATGGAGTTTAGCCTTCATCTTCCATCATTCCAGATTTCTAGGTTCACAAACATTATTTATAGCCTGAAATTAAAAGCCTGACACAGCGTTTGGATTCAGACACCTAAAATAAGAGGCCATTTTTGTATCCCTCTGCTAGCAGTGGAGGGTAAGGGTGCCTGAGTGCATCTTATTTCCCTCATGTGAGTGGGTCGCCTTCCATCTGGCCGCACTCAGGAAAGTGTGGTTGGCTGGCGGAATGGCGGGCGTCCAGCAATGCTCAAATGGACAGATGACCAAGTTCCAGGAGATACTTATAAAAGATCTACAGTTAGAACCGAGTGGGGCCTCAAGATCATCCTTTCCGATCCGTGTTTACAAAGACGCAGAGTCGAAAGCAGACCTTTTGCTTCTCCTAGAAAGAGCAAAGACTTAAAAGACTAGGGATTCGATAGAAGTGAATTTCTGTTTCCTTTTCAATCACACTTTCCGCTTTCTCTGAAGATGCTCAAACTCAGAGCTTGACGCTCAGCCAGGAGAGGAAGGTGCTCGCTAGGCAAGATGCACAGGAAGTCCTGGCCCCAAGATTTTCTGAAAATCTTCAGGTGAACCCCAGTTGGACTCTGGAATTACAAAGCATTTCTGTTACCGTGTGAATGGGATATATGACTCTCTGGATGTTCATATGTCAAGACACAGGGATTTGAGGAAACACCCAAGAGTCTTAATAGACTTGACATCATCTGACATTTGGAAAAGGGATTCAGAAATTGGGAAAACCAAGCGTTCTGCATCCCACCCTACCCCACCCCTGGGTCTTGGTCTTGGGCTCAGGCACTCTTCCCCCATTGCAGGGGGAAGGGGTGGGCATGGAAACGGAAAGCTTCCCGGGTAGAAAGATTTGAACGTACGATTTTCAAAACCAAAAGCGAACTTTCTGAAGAACTGGCTCAGAGCAGGCGAGGATTCAACTTTTGCTTCCGGAGAGGCTGGCTACATTCATTCCCCTAGAATATGTCCTTTAGTCTGTCTTCGTAGGCTGAATTAACATTAGGTATGACTTTTAAAATTTTTGATTTGCTTTGTGGTTTTCACAGGTCTATGGTCTTGGGCTGATGTAGATGCACAAAGAAAAAGGAAAAAAAAAGGGGGGGTGAACCTTCATGAGGGAAGGGAGCGGGTATTTCTGATTTCAGTAATTAAGCACTTTTGTCTCCAGCTGTAAAGTGTCCAGCATCGACACAAAGAAAATTAGGTCCCTTTTCTCACATAAGCACCGAGTCTAATGCAAACAGTGAGCATCTTTCTGACTACGTGGGTAGATATTGCGGTTTATAGACCTGCCTTATAAAATGAATTTAGCGTTTGTTGTCAGTTACGTGTTTTTACGGACGGAGATGGCCAGGTATCGGGTACATGACGATGCTAGACCCTTTCAGGTCCGTGCAGGACTATGTTATAGGTTTTATTTCTGGGGTGGTTATTTTAAGGTGTGCAGTTGTGAGCTTGGAGATTTCGTCAGGAGGATGTGGCTACAGCGTGTACAGTGAGCTCGCGTCCTTGGAGGAAGCGTGGTTTGGGGTAAACCATTATTCTCTGAGTGTGGCAGTTTGCAGAGTGGCTTTCCAGGACCTCGTTGTTGTATTGAATTTTGTGGTGTCTGTTGAATTTGCGCCAAGCTTCCTCTCGAGCACTTACGGGGGAAGCAGATGTGTTTTCCCAACGTGGAGATACATCAATCTAGTACTGTCAGTCTTGTTATATACTTAGTTAAGAGCTTCTCCGTGTTACGTTTTGTGAGAAGGTATGAGAAAACCTCCACGGCTAGCAAAGTTTGGTAGCTCTGTCCTTTATTCCTAAAGCTTTGAAGTTGTGACTCTAGGAGTTTAATCTGGTTTTCTTCCAAGTGATGCAGGCTGGCCTCTTAAAGCCGTTTTGGGACGCAGGCTCCTGGTTGATGTGTGTCTTTGCGTTTTCCTGGGTTGGGTTCAAGTCACCAGTTTAAATGGTGGGTGATGCTGAGACTGACCCGCTGGGACAGGGCACAGTGTTTGGTTGTTGTCTCTGGATGTGGTCGATAGTTGATTCTCGTTGCTCACTGCACATCCGCCAGCTGCTTCCCTTGTCCTTGATGGTAGCAGATTCTTGCGGCTTTGGTGAAATGAGCTACTGGCATGTCCTCTCCCTCCCTTCTGTCCTTCCTTCCTCCTTCCCTTCCTTCCTTCCCTCCTTTCCTCCCCGCCCCCCTTCCCTCCCCCCACTTAATTCTGGTGTCCACTCCGTGATGCTCTGCTCTGTCAGCCTGTCTCCTCAACTTCTGAGCCCAGAGGGCATCTTCCTAACAGCTCTCACTGCTGCCTGGGCTGGGGGCACGCACCTGAAGCAAATCTTTCGGACGTTTACTTCTCGTTGTTTGTTTGTTTCTCTTTCACTTTCCTTTTCTGACCTTCCGTTTCAGATGAGTCGAAGACCTAGGGATGAGCAGAAAACCCCAGGCGGGGCCTCAAGATCATCCTTTCCGATCCGTGTTTATCTACCAAGACGCAGAGTCAAAAGCAGACCTTGTCATTTGTCCTTTTCCTTATTAGTAAAACTGCCACAGTGATGTCTCCCAGACCAGATGCCATACCTTGAATCCTATATGTTTTCTCCCTTCACGGTGCACAGAAGCGTATAATATTATATTTTAAGGCCCAGGTAGCTTCAGAATAAGGAAGAGAAATGCAGACATTTCCTTTTAAAGTGAAATCCAACGGAAAGAAATGGTACCGGCGGGGGCTTCCATGAACGAACCAGGTTTCTCAGCATCCCCCATCCTTGCCAGTGGATCCTGCAGGGGGTGAGCCGTCCTGTTTTCAGAGTCCTGGGGCAAAGCCGGCCCTGGGTCATAGGGTTTCATCTTTCACGCTCATGATGGAATTTTTAACCTTCTGATTCCATAGCCCCTGGATTTTTATGGTCCATTTCCATGAAGTATTTCCTAACTCTTTCTCGGATCAGTTTTTGCCAATTATGTGAATTTCCCAGTTCGCAGCGGGTGAAAAAAAATCCACATATTTAGGCAAAACCTAAAAATCTCACGATCTTAAATTTCTGAGGTCAGTGGAGAGGTGAGTGTTGGGATCTTGACACTCTAGAATTCTTGCATCCTTGTATATCCCCGTAAGCATGGAAGTCATCGCTGCATTTTTTTTTTTTTTTTTTTCTTTTTAACATCAGACCATCTCCTTCTTGTGCTGGCTTCTCGGGCTTCCCTGGTGGCGCAGTGGTTGAGAGTCCGCCTGCCGATGCAGGGGACACGGGTTCGTGCCCCGGTCCAGGAAGATCCCACACGCCGCAGAGCGGCTGGGCCCATGAGCCATGGCCGCTGAGCCTGCGCGTCCAGAGCCTGTGCTCTGCAACGGGAAAGGCCACAACAGTGAGAGGCCCGCGTACCGCAAAAAAAAAAACAAAAAAAACCCTGCAACGGAGGCTCTCCGTGCCCCTCCCGTGGGCCTGGTCATCTTCTACCGGTCACTTTGATGGCCTTGACAGTGGTCACCTTGCCGGCCGTCTGGGTCTTTGAAGAAAGCGTCTGCAGATTTCTTGGTTCTGATGAAATAAAGCCCGTGTCCCGGTTAGCACAGGGGTGCATTTAAATCGAATCTCTGTGCCCCAAGAATGAAGTCCTGGGTGTGAACTACAGATGAGACCCTGCCGGTCAGTGGTCTCTGGGGCCTGCCTTTGGCCCCCAGTGCCTGCTGTGTTTACATAAACAGCGCGCACACAGAGAGACCCCTAAAGCTGCCATTGCTGTAATTGCCTTCATAGCTCAAGTGGCTCCTGGCTTAAAAGAAAGGCATGTGAGTTGCTTTGGTTTTGAGTTTGAGATGTGGTGTGTTTGGCCTTCTAAGTGTTGAGGTTGCAGCGGGAAGATGCACCTGGTGGAGCCCGGGTCTCCTCTTAGGGGTCCATGGGGTTGGGTTGGGCGCTTGGCATCGGGGAATCCGACCCTGCATCCCTGACCACACGGCTCCGGCTAAACGGGATCCCAGGGGGCCGATCCTTTTCCCCACCCACGAAGCACCCACCCACTCTCAGGCTCTCCCCAAATGCTGGGCGTTGGTGACACCAACATCAAAACTGGGTGTGCCGGCATCCCCTCCCCCTCCCCCCAAATGTCTCTTCAGATAATGGATTGAACATGTCTTTTACTTGTTGGAAATAACGTTTGGCCCCAGATGGATTTGGGTTCGGCTGTACTTTATTATTTCCCAGGGGCATTTCTATTTTTCTTTTCCTTGAACATACCTAGATACAGGGTTTCTGGGGACCCATTAGAATATTTTTACCGGGTTTTTTCTTCCTTTGTTTTTCTTTTGGTAGGGAGATTCTTTGTCATGTGAAATTAAAGCACATTTAGGATTTCTCGTCATAATAGTTGACTCTACAATGTGAGTGTGCTCAGAGCCTGCCTCCTACCCGGCCAGCAGAAGACGTGACATTGGCAGTGACGGCCCTGCAGTGTTTTCACAGATCTCTTCAAACTCTCTCCTCTTTGGGTGTTTCTCTTTCTTTCTTTGTCATCTTAGAATTTTGGTCTCTGACTGGGGTCTCCTTTCGTGGTTGGGGGAAAGGGTGGTGGCTCACGGAATCCATTTCATACAGACAGGGGGATGCGTGTTTCTGGGACCGGGATGAAAAGTGGTGTTGGGTGTTCACGCATGATGCTAACCTCAGATATTGCGGTTTTGCAAAAATCAAAGCTTCGGGAATATAGGAGAAGGGTCGTCATGGGTCCCGTGAGCTACTTCAGTCCTCTTCACGTCATACGTGCTTCCGTGTCCCTTCCCAAGCATGCAGTAAAGAAATAAACATGTTCTGACTGGGAGTCTCTCCTGCGTTTTTGTTTGTTTCTAACTGAAGTATAGTTGGTTTACAATGCTGTGTTAATTTCTGCTGCACAGCAGTGACTCAGTTATACACATATATGTTCGTTTTCATATTCTTTTCCGTCATGGCTTATCCCAGGATATCGAATCGAGTTCCCTGTGCTCTACAGTAGGGCCTTGTTGTGGGTCCATCCTCTGCTCATCCCAGTCTCCCACTCCGTCCCGCCCTCAACCCTGTCGTCCCGTCCTGTCCCCCGCCCCAGTCGCCCGTGCATTTTGAATTCTTTCGCCTCACACTGTATGCTGGGAGATCGTTTCTGGGGGGCCGGCGGGGCGCGGCATGGTCCTCTTTGCGTTGATGTAAGTGTGTTCGAAAACTTTTGGAGTAGAAATTGGGAAATAAAATGATAGACTGAAAAAGCATGGGAGCGAAGAAACCAGACCCCGCGAGGTGCCCTTCATGCCCTGATGACCAGGGCCGGTCCTCTGCTTGGGGGCAGCGGATGGAGACAGGAGGTGGGAGGCCAGTTCAGCTTGAGAGTGACCATCAGGGTGCGTTGTCTTGGTATTCACCCTCCTGGGGCGTTTTGTTCTTGCTTGCAGCTGACCAAGGCGAGATGAACATGGAGAACCATCAGGGCACCAACGCCGAGCCACCCGGTAAGAAGCGCCCCGAGTGGCCCCCTCCCGCGCCCCCGCGGGTCTGTTTTACGTCCTCTCACCACCGTCCTGCTCAGATTCTTGGATGGGATCCTTTGTGTCTCGAAGTTTTCAAGGGGGTTCTCTGGGGAGATGCTACACAGACTTTCCGGGGCTTGAGGCTCCTGATGAGATCTAAGTCTGCTTCAAGTTCTCTTTAAATGTCGGCTAGGAGAGTTTTCCAAGTGTCGCCCCACTGCCGCATGGCCGGAGTCGGCAGCTGGCCGGATTGCATCTTCTGAGATGTACCTTTTACAGCATTTTCACGTGCTGCGGTCACTTTTACAGAATCCTCCCAACCTGGTGGAGAATTGGACCAAGGACAGGAGGTGGTGCAAATGATGGAAACTTCTCAGGGCCAGAGGTGGGACGTTCAGTGATTAGAACCACTTCTGAAAATGGCAGGAAAACACAAATTATGTGTCTATACACCTGTGTGTGTTTCTTTCTTTCGTTTGTGTGTATATGTGGAGACCCACTCCTTTGCCCAAGAAAGGCAACATTTATTGCATACGATGCCTGTGGAATTGACATAAGTTTTGGGTTTTTTTTTTTTAAGTTTTTGGCCACACCCCACGGCATGCAGGATCTTAGTTCCCCAACCAGGGATTTGAACCCATGCCTTCTGCGTTGTAAGGCAGACTCTTAACCAGTGGACCACCGGGGAAGTCCCCAGATTAGTTTTTAGTGAAAAGTTAACATAGTTTTAATTCTAAAAATACGGACTTTTAGGAAGTGTCTAGCTCGTTGCTCTTTCAAATAAGGGAAGGATGTGTAACATGAGCTATCGTTTTTTAAGCACAAGAAAATGCGAAAGAGACCTCCAAAACAGAAATGAACTGATCCGAAAATCTTAGCCCTGCATTGTTGTAAATGAACCAACGCCGTGGACCCTCATTTACAGAATTATTTGTTCTGAAATTTGTAGTTTACAGACATTTCTTACCGTCTCAGAGAAGTCGCTAGTAGAGAATGCCTCTTCTTAGTTTCTTTCTACTTTTCCCGAAGTGTCCGTTTTTTACGAGTGACCGTTGCATCGTAGTATGAAATTTACTGAATTGTTTTTTCTAACCAGTTAGATTTAGTTTTTGCTTTCTGTCAGGAGCGAGTTTTGAGCACACTTCTATCTTCTGTAGAAATAGAGTCACCCGCTTCTGGAATTTTCCACCTGCAGGTACTCGCGTGCTTGTCGGGGCCGCTGGGGATGCCTTGTAAAATCTGTTCTTGTGTCTTGGTCCTCTGCAGTTCAACAGACCCTTCTGGAGAAATAGGAGGTCGGCAGCCAAGTGATTCATAGCAGGATCTCGAGCTGGCCTGCTGAGCCTCTCCAAAGATTGCCTGCAGGGACAGAGCGGCCCCGCCAGAAACAAGCCCCGGCTTGTCTGTGCCTTTGCTCAACTTGGGATTCCTAGTTTGAATCTTGAGGTGTGTCACCACCGTGCTGGGTGGGTGAGATTGACTTGTGATGAGTTTTGCCTCCAGAGGGGAATTACACTCACCTTCTCCACGGCCCTGAGGGGTTTCCCGTGTGCTGTGAAAGGCTGACCGACCAAGTCCTCGTCATTCAACCCCACTGAAGTTCCCCAAACAGAAACTCCACGCTGTTTACAAATTGCCTGTAGATTGAATGCATCTGAACCTCTGCCAACATTGACCTTTTTATAGAGTGAGGTAAGCCTTCAGCTGGTTTCCTCAAAAGTTCTTCCATTTACTAGGATTTTTTTTTTTTTGCCCACACCAAACTAATAAAAAGAAATTAGAAACCAAGTACTTTTTACTTAATGTTTTGCCATGGGGTGACTTTTAAAAAAGGTTGTGAAACTAGTGGGATGGATCCCCTGTTCCCTTCTCTGGGGCTGTAAGACAGACGATCACGCTAAGTGCTCGCTCTTTATAACATCTTGCAATGAACGGAATGCCTACTCTTCTCCCGGTAACAAACGATGACTTCTCCACCTTTAGAAGCATTTCCCCCGTTTAGGACAGCGCACGCACTGCACAGCGCCCAGAATGCTTGCTTTTATACAGAAGGGCTTTGCGTGGACTTTTGTGTTCATCTCGGGAAGTGCAGAAGCCCTGGTGTTGCAGATGGGCTGGACCCCACCCATAGACTACCCTCCACGGAAATATTAGTTTCCAGTGGCACAGGCTTGCCTCGTCTAAAGCTCTTAGGATAGTAACCCAGAGCAGTGGCGGTTTCCTGGGAAGACTTCCTTTTGTCACGGATGATGGTGTAAAGAACTGTTGTGTGTTTCACATCAGCCTCTCCAGGTTCAAAGGTATGACGTTAGCACACCTGTGTGGGCTGCCTCCACAAGTCACCTAACTTGGGAGAGGGCTGCTGTGAGTATCAGTCATGAATGCTGGGTCTTTCTCACTTCTGAAGCTCAGAAACTCTGCCAGTAGTTTGAGGGGTAGGCATCTGAGCCACCCCCTGCTGTTGAGGACTCAACCCCTCTCCACGCCCGTATCCTTTCTGTGACCTCTCCTCACTGCGTTATCTAAAAGCGTTTGGAGTTTCTTTCTCAAGGTATTGCTGGAGACCGTCGTCTGGCTCTTTAACTTGTTGTATCTCTGACACTATGATAACTTTTGAGTATATGAAATGGTGTGAAAAAAAAAAAAGAAAAGGATTGGCTATTTATCATATCCATTCATTGCTGCATTCAACAAATACCTATGACCTGGTGTGCACAGTGGTGAACATGACATTCAGGATTCTACAGGATGGAACACAAATAAATGACATCCATCCATGGATGGGGTCGGCCAGTTGTCAAGAGCTGAGGGCCAGGTTGGTCAATATGCTTGGGTTCCCTTGCTAACTGGCTCAGAGCACCTGGGTACAAAGGTAGAGAGCGTCCATGTTCTCCCCAGTGAGTCATCACCGGTTGCCTTTGAGGTCAAGATTGTGCTCACTGACTTGCTTCATAATAAGAAAAAAACGCATAAAGTCTTTTTGTAACTCTGAATAACATTGGCATTTTTATAAGCATTGCAATCATACTATAAGCATAAATGCCTCATTAAAGAAGAGAAGAGTGAAAGGATGGGTATTTCTTTAAGGATATGAAATTACGACTCATTCATAAATAAGTGTACATTTAAGAAATATGTCAACTAGGCTTTTCTTATGGATGGTGGATGTACATTGTTGTAGACTCGGTTTAATTTCATGTTCACATTAAAATAAACATGATTTTATCAAAGGTCTGTCTTTTGAAAAATTGAATTTAAATTATGTGGCTTGGATCATTAAATACTTGGCATGACGATTGCTTTTTAAAATCATTTTGGAGCTCCCATATGAAGAAATCACAGTCCCAACAGATTTTGAAATCAACAGAAAGATTTTATTTAAGGGCCATAGGGAGACAATACCAGTGGAGGATTTGTTATAAGTCTGGGTCATAATGGATTTGATTAACCCACTTAAGCTGTGACCAAGTTTTTGCTGTCAAGATGCTGCAATGAATATCTCTGTAAGCACATTTTTGTGGCTTTGTGCAAGTGTGTGTGTTGCATTAGTGCCTGAAGTTGGCTTTGTGAGGAAAAAAAGCATGTGTATATTTAATTTTTATGGACACTGCCCAGTCATCCCCCATAGAGGTGCAAATTCATGATAGCTCCCAGTGATGTCAGGTCTGTTTCCTCACTGCCATGCAAACTTTCTGATTGGTGCCAATCTGTAAGTTGAAAATGATATCAAATCAACTGCGTTTACATTGCATTTCTCTTAACACAAGTGAGATTGAGAATCTGTGTAGGGGGGACCCATTTGCATTCCATTTCTGGGGGAAATGAATGCGTTCTGCCTATGTTTATATGTGTTATCGGTCCTATCCTTATTGATTTGTAGGAACTCTTTACATATTAAAGATATGACTGTGAAGTAAGTAGCAAATACTCTTTTTCACTTTATCCTTCACCTTTTAACTCTGAAGTGATATTTTCCCCCATTCATTTTTATTATTTTTGCACAGTGAAGTTAGTTAATGGTTTCTGGGCTTGCTGTCATACTTCTAACACTTCTGTGGGGTTTTTTTACATTAAAATATTTGATCCCCTCGGAATGTGTTTCTGTAAAGGGAATGAGGAAGAGATTCCTTGGTATTTAGTTTTTTAAAAACCGCCATGGGATAATCCTATTATTCCCAAACCATTTATTGAATAATCCATGTTTTCCCACTGATTTGAAATGCAGTTTACATCATCCACTAAATTTCTGGACCTCCCAGGGCAGGAAGCATTTCTTTATTTTTTTCTGTCCTATGGGATCCTTTACAGAAAAAGGTTGGTAACACCTGCTTGAATACATAAAATACTTGTACTTCAAACTGTGTCTTGCAGGGGTCAGGCGTGGTGGAGCAGGTAGTGGCCAGTTATAATATGAAAAAACAGCTATAATAAAAACAGTAGAGTTTTAATTATTTTGCTGCCATAACAAAATACCACAAACTGGGTGGTTTTAAAGAAGAGACATATATTCTCTCCGAGTCCTGGAGGCTGGAATCTGAGATCCAGGTGTGGGCAGGGCTGGTCCCTCCTGAGGCCTCTCCCCTGGGCATGTAGACGGCCGTCTCCTCCCTGTGTCCTCACTCGGTGGAGAGTTGTCTGGTGTCTCTTCTTACAAGGACGCTAATCCCATCTTGGGGGCCCCACCCTCATGGCCTTATCTAACCCTAATCACTCCCCAAAGACACCACCCTCTAACACCATCCCGTTGGCGTTTATGGCTTCCACAGATGACGTGTTGGGGGGACACAAGCATTTGGTCCACACCACTGGGCGATGTGCTCAGCACCCCCTAGAGGTGGTCCCACAGAAGCCCTGGGTCCCCCCTTTCTACCATGTGCCTTTGCCCCACCCCTTCCTCAGCCTCCACTCTCCATCCCTCCCCTCCCCTTTCTACCCAGCCTTTAAATTCAGTGTGAGGTAGGACTTCCCTGGCTGTCCAGTGGTTAGGGCAGGAGGTGCAGGTTCAGCCCCTGGTCTGGGAACTAAGATCCTGTATGCTGGTATAAAATAAAATAAGAGAAGAGAAGAGAAAATCAAATCAAATCAAATCAGTGTGCGGCTACAACCCTCCCCAGAAGCCTCTAGGACACAAGCTGGGTGCAGAACCTCCCAGGAGCCCCCCAGCCTTGGTGTGCTCCCCCATATTACCAAACATTACACTGCAACTCTCTCCTCTTTGTAAACAACTCTTCTTTCTCTGTCTCCACACAGCCGGCATCTAGCCTGCCTCTCTGGCTCAAAACAGCTGTGCGTCAAATGTTTGTTGAATGAATGCACGAGCTCATCTGATGTCCCACACTGTGGAGCTGGAAACTCTGGAATTTATAAATCTGGTGCTTCCACTGCTGCATAGCACAGGGACATCAGTTCGGGGCTTTGTGACCACCTAGAGGGGTGGGATAGGGAGGGTGGGAGGGAGATGCAAGAGGGAGGAGATACGAGGATATACGTATATGTATAGCTGATTCACTCTGTTACACAGCAAAAACTAACACACCATTGTAAAGCAATTATACTCCAATAAAGATGTAAAAAAAATTAAAAAATAAAAGAACCTACTGTAGAGCACAGGGAACTCTACTCAATACTCTGTAATGGTCTATATGGGAAAGGAATCTTAAAAAAAAAAAGTGGATATATGTATATGTATAACAGATTCACTTTGCTGTACACCTGAAACTAACACAACGTTGTAAGTCTACTATACTCCAATAAAAGTTTAAAAAATAAAAAAAATCTGGTGCTTCCAACCAGTTCTTTTTTTCTTTTTTGAAATTTTACTGAAGTATCATTGATTTACAATGTTGTGTTTAATTTCTGCTGTACAGGAAAGTGACTCGGTTATCCATGTATACATTCTTTTTCGTATTCTTTTCTGTGACAGTGTATCACAGGGTATTGACTATAGTTCCGTGTGCTGTACAGTAGGACCTTGTTGTTGAACCATTCTGTATATAATAGTTTGCATCAGATTGTACTGTAATATATATACCGAGATGTATGTAAAATTTATAGTTACATATAAATAATATATATATCGCATATAATATAATTTCTATCTGAAAGGTGTAACTCAGGTGTATGCAATTGGAAACAAAATGCTTCCCTCCACACAGAGGGGTTATTTTCTAGAAGCCTATATCCAACCACTTCTTACACAGCTCAGGTGGAAAACGCAGAGAGAGGGCCAGGTGAAATTCGCTTCTCTGGCCCCAGCATCCCCAGCCAGACTGACTGTCCCGGCCACCTACAAAGAAGCTGAGGTCCACGGATGCAGCGCGACTCTAAAGGTACAGGGTCTTCAAGTCGTAGAAGCAGAGATTAAACATGAGTCTATACTCTGATCGTTGCCTTGGCGCTCTGCTGGGTCTGGTGTTGGCGTTGCCCTACAGGAGGGTTCTGGGGAAGGACCCCGGGCAGGGAGTGTCCTGCCTGCACCCAGGGTTGGCGCCTTTGGTGCTGGTGCATCTCCCATGCCCGCGGGAAGCAGACCCAGAGCACCCATTGGTGCGGGGCAGCCACCTGTTTCCCCAGCATCCTGAGGCTGGTTGGCAGCGTAGCGCAGGGGAGGCGGGCTCCCCAGGACGCCCTTCAGCATATACAGGCACACGCCTCACGGGCTCCGGGCCGTGCCGTTTGGGACGGAACGCCCAGCCCTTCGGATTCTGGCAGAGGCACTCAAGTTTGGTTCATCCTTTCTGCTTGGAGACTGCCTGTTTCCCTTGCAAACTGGGAAGCAGAAGTCAGCACATCCGTCCAGCAAGGGTGGGGTGGCCGGATCGCCCAGCGCGCGCCCTGAAGGTTCACCTGAACGGAAACCGAGGATGGAGCCCTGGTGGGGCCTCTTCTACCTCACGCTCCTGTGCTCTCTGATGCACATCCGAGGTAAGGGAGGGTTTGCTCTGGGGAGAGCTGCGTGGGTGTGCGTTTCTATCTGGCTGCTTAAAAAAAAAAAACACAAAAACTCCACCCCAAACCACTTCCACTCAGGAAATGGCTCTAAGGTGCCAGATTGTAGAAAAACAAAAAAAAACAGACCAATTATGATGGCTTTGAGAGGAGAAAAAGGGGCCGGGTACCAATTCAGGGTCTGGGAATTGGATCCAGAAGTGTAGGATGTGGACTCAGTACTTAGACGCGAACTGTTTTTGTTGTCTGCTTTTGATCTCTGTGTGTCACACACGGAAAAAAGTGACCCGTGTTCCTGGGGCGTGTTGGGATTTTTCAATTCCTTGTTTTCGATTTAAAAGAATCAGTGCTGCGTTTCTGGATGGGGACAATGGAACTGAGACCCGGCTTGGTTCTGTGGGACTGATCACCCAAGATTGGGTTTGCTGGAAGGGCAGCCTCCGTTCAGGTTTTTAGACATTTCTCACCAATGTCACCCCTCCTGTTGGCAAATTAAAAGCATCTGAATTGTTTACGCCCCAAACTTCAATACAGGTTCTTCTGGTGATGCCAGGATTTTGGTTTGTCGGGGAGCAGAGGTGGGGAGGGACCTAGTTTGGGAACTATTATTTACCCATGACATGTAGGATTTAACCGCAATTGGATAAGCTCCTTTGGTCCTCATTTGAATTTTAGGAGGTGGAGGCCCAGGCAGGATTTAAGAGTGAGAAGTGTTGTAGGTTAGGAATTGAAAGGATTTCATCTGGATGGCACTCTTGTGACATTTCCTGTTTATCCTGTTTGAGGATGGTTGTTTAGGGGCAGATGTGGTTTTGTGAGACATCCTGGCACCCAGAGCCCAGAATCTTCCCCGAGACCCTTCCGGGAATCCTTGCTGTCTGCACATCGTGCCCCCCGGCACGTGGGTCACGCAGAAACCCAGTCCAGGCGCTTGTGTTGGCAGGGAGATGTTAGCCCCTGAACTGGCACCAGGGCTGAGAAGAGCAAGAGAGCAGAGCTCTGATTCTACACAGACCCGCCCAGAAGCCGAGCCAGCAAAACCTGTCTGAGCGTTTATTCCTACTGCTGTGCACACAGTAGGAACTGTGGGTTTACCTGCGGGCTCAGGCAACTCAGCCTCCTCCCAGGCACGGTCGGGTTGCTCCTTTGGGGATAATGGGATGTCAGATTCCTTCAGCGCATCACGTGGCTCATCGTATGTGCTGGGGAAACTTGTTGTGGATTTAACCGCTGTTCTTCAGAAGAGAAGAAAATGCAGGAGCCGGCCCTGGCTGACGTTAGCTGAGTGCTTCCGAGGATGCCCAGGTTACGTTCTTTTGACGAGGGCGTGACTTGCGACAGGCTCTGCGGGTGTTAATCAAGTTCATTCTTGAACTTGGGCTGGGGCTGCCAGGCTTGGTGCACTTTTTCTTTCTTTCTTTTTAAATATGTTTCCTTTTTGGATCTAACACGGAACTTTTTTTTTTTTTTTTGAAGATGATATTATTTTATTTTATTTTTGGCCATGCCGCACAGCATGTGGGATCTTAGTTCCCTGACCAGGGATTGAACCCGTGTCCCCTGCATCCCTGCATTGGAAGCACAGAGTCTTAACCACTGGACTGCCAGGGGAGTCCCTTGATGCCCTTTTTTTTTGATGCCCTCTTATAGATGGGTACACGGAGGCACAGAGGTGTTCCATCATTTGTCTGAGGTCACATTGCTGGGAACATGCACAGGCAGGAGAGGTGCGAGGAGGGACGGCAAAGGTAATGAGGTCTGGGTCAGGGTGCGTCGGTGTGAAGACGTTGTGCAGCTGGCCCGAGACCGGGGTAGTTTGTTAAATGCATGGACCACCCCCTCACACCCCAAACCACCAGCAGCTGTCGGCGTGAGCGAATTCACGAGGTCCCCAAACACTTCCTGCAAGGCTGTCAAGATGCTTGTTACCAACGCTCCGGAAGAGCAGACTATCACTATGGTGAACGTTACTTAACCGTTCTTATAATGACTAAACTGTGTGTATAAGATAAAATAAGAATTTGATTATAGTCCTGAGGCATAGGGGTTTACAATTCGGCGGTGTCAGATTTCCAGTGTATTGAATTACCTTTCGCTATCAAACCTGGATGCACTTGAAGGACCAGGAGACCAAGTCAGGTCTTCGAAAAGCTGACAGAAGCAGAAATGGAAACTCCAGGGACTGCTTGTCCTGTTTGGTTTGTTGAGGAAAAAATCTACCTATCTACCTACCTACCTACCTATCTACCTACCTATCTATCTACCTAGCTAGCTAGCTTCTGCCTACGTATCTATCAACTATCTAACATCTATCAACTATCTATCATCTAGCTAGCTAGCTATAATACAGGTATAACTCTAGATTTTGTATATATATATATATATATATATATATATCCTTATATTCCCTTTTTTCCTGTATATCTATTGTATCCTGGGTATACATTACCATTTTCCTGTATCTATATTATACAGTGGCTCTGAAATCCCCTTCTACATGTATTGTATCTTCTTCTCTTATCAGACAAGACTAAACATTTGTGTGTGCTTAAACAGAGCTCCTTTTCTACCTACAGACTAAAAAAGTACCGGCATCCCTTGGTATTTGAGGGGGATTAGTTCCAGGACCCCCTGGGACACCAAAATCCATGGATGCTCAAGTCCCTTATATAAAATGATGTCATATTTGCATATAACCCACGCACTTCCTCCCGTAGACTTTATTTTTTTATTTTTATAAATTTATTTTATTTATTTAGTTTTGGCTGCATTGGATCTTTGTTGCTGCATGCGGGCTTTTCTCTAGTTGAGGCGAGTGGGGGCTGCTCTTCATTGCGGTGCGCGGGCTTCTCATTGCGGTGGCTTCTCTTGCTGCAGAGCATGGGCTCTAGGCGCGCAGGCTTCAGTAGTTGTGGCTCGCGGGCCCTAGAGCGCAGGCTCCGTAGCTTGCGGCACGCAGGCTCTAGTTGAGGCGTGAGGGCTCGGTAGTTGCAGCGCGCATCGGGAGCTTAGTTGCCAGGCCAGGGATCGAACCCTTGTCCCCTGCATTGGAAGGCGGATTCCTTACCACTGGACCACCAGGGAAGTCCCCTGAAGTTTAGTATTTTTCAAAGACAATTGAGCCAGAGTCAAAAGGGGCACCTTAAGTTTGCCTAAAGGAAGTCGGGCTTTGTTCCCTGGGAGCCCTGCTTCAGCTGGGTGAAATCCCTCAAGGACAAGAAAGTCCTACCGATTTATGGCGTGCAAAGTGGCTTAATCTGCTGGTCCCCGGAAGGACTGGCTTAAATTAACCCGCGCTTCAGATGAAGCCTGTAAATTCCTATGTAAAGGAATGGAAAGCAATTGTCTTGAAGGGCAGCCGTTCCCGACACTGGCCGGAATAATAAAATCTAAGATCCTGCCTGCCTGTGAGGGGTGGGATTCTTATCCCCTGATGGACCCACTCAAAGGTAATTAAATGCAGCACCTATAAATTCTGCTGCTAACGCTGTACTTGGTGCCAGGGCTTTAGATAGTAAGCAGTTTTCCCCCCTCTTCTCAGAGCTAGCCTGGGGCTGGTTTTCTCCTTCAGAGGGAATAATTCAGGGTTCGTTAGTGGGAACTGGGACATGTGCCTCTATCGTGGTCGCCGTGGAGGAGTGGTGGGTTTTGTCTAGTGCATGATATCATCCTCAGCACCGTGTCATGATTATTCCCACAGCTCTGCCCTTTGCAAAACTTCCCTTTGTCCTGTAGGCTTGCGGGTCTGAGAAGTTGAGGGAAGCAAACTCTGATACAAAGCATCTTAGAATCTTGCTGGGGTAGAATTTGACTGGGGAGGGAGGGGATCGGTTACTAGAGATAACGAGAGAATTCCTCCAAGTGCCACTCAGGTGGTTTCGTCTCAAAATCCCTCCTAAGTAGCTTTGTTTTTGGAGGGTAGGGGTTCTTGGGTATGGTGCTAAGACCTCCCACCCAGCAGCATGAGCCATTTTCAACGCCCATCTCCAGGACGTCAGCAATGGGTGACCAGCCTTATGATCGCAGACCCCACGTGGCTCCTTTCCCCTCGGTGTTTACAGAGCCCAGAACATGTGGGATCGATTAGAAACCGCCGAGCCAGCTAAACTAAGCAGATCAGAAACACGTCTTAGGTTCCCAGCCCCGTCTTAGGCTCCGATTGAAAAAAAAAAAAAAAAAAGCTAGTGGAAGTAGTTGCCCTGGGGAGCTGCATCCCCCCTGCCCCCCAGCTCCACTGAGGCTGAACCTCTGAATCAGCGTCGGCCACCTGAGTGATGTCCCTGGCAGGGCTGCACCCGGTGGGGCTACTATTTGAAGCACATGGGGAGGGTCTTGGCTGCAGCCCCTCTGGGGCTAAACCACTGGCCTGCAGGACTGGATCGTCGCCAAGCCCAGGGTAGGGGAGCGCCTCATACTGGGTGCGGTCCGCCGGCTCTGTGCATGAGTCACGCCCATGGGCCTCCCAGTAGCGCCACAGCTAGGGACAGCTTCCTCCGCGACCTCTCCTCGTCAGAAGCATCTCCAAACGGAAGGAGGCTGCTGGAAAGAGAAGGGGACACAGAATGGGGTTAGGGCAGGGTGGAGGGACTTGGCTGTTCTCAAAGCCCCAGACAGCGCTCCCTGGCTTCCGGCTGCAAGAAGGCCAGCCGGCAAGGCTACCACATCCCCAGAGACGACCCAAGGCCCTTTTGGAAAACAGCTCCCGCCCAGCCCCGTTGGTTGGTTGTGGGATGGATTCGGGAGAGGTCAGGAGGAGACAGATAACAGAGGCTTTGATCATCTCAGAACAGGGAGTGGCCTGACGCTCAGGTTGGAGGACACTGTGTAGGTGCTTCTTCACGGGACGCCTGGAACTCCTGGGAAGAGCCTGGTGAGAGTTATCTGTAAACTGTCAACTGGCGATTAGAATGCAAATTCCGGAGCTGCCCTTGTAGCTGAGGGCACTGGGGGCCCTGCACCGGTATCTGTCCTTTCAAACTGGAGGGAGGGTCAGCCACAGCCCCACTGGCAACCCTGGAAGGAATGTGTCTTCAGAGTCCCCAAAGCTGACGCTGATTCCTGTCACCCAGCCCCTGCACAATGACCCAGAGCAGAGAGTGGCCAGCTTGTCCCCACAAGAGGACCTGGCAGAAGCTGGAGGGACACAGACCCTGGCCAAAGAGAGGGGCGATGAGGACAGATGCGGGACCTCCCTGTGTTAGAGACGGCTCTCCGGGGTTTGGCCTCTAAACGCACTGAGCCCCGGCCTCCAGTCCGGACCGTGAGGCTGCCGGTGGGTGCCCTCTGACCTCAGCTCCTCTGCTGTCCAGTGCCTGGGCCGGTCCCAGCTCCGGAAACCCCTGCCTGGGGGCGTCCACGCACCAGGGTCCCGGTTCCCTTGACAAGCAGCCCCAGAAGCTGCCCCCATGGCATCCCAGCCGGGCCAGGCCAAGGGCTTCCCTGACCCCAGGCTGGACAGGTCAAAACGACCTCCAGGCAGACTCGGGGAGCCTAGGACGCCCTGGGTCTAGGAAAACGGTGTCCCCCCCTCCCCCGCTTCCCGCCAGCCCCCTTCCAGGCACAGGGGCTGGGACTGGGGCTCCTGGAGGGTCTGGGTGCAAAACCTGACATTGCCCTTAGGCTCCTGGAAACTCAGGCCCCTCGGCTGGGACAAGGGCATGGTCGTAACACTGACGGCCCCTCGTGGGCGGAAAGAGGGATGCTCGGGTGACCTGCAGACGCTTGCAGTGGGACTTGGTACGTAGTAGGTGCTCATAGATGGTTGATCATCCTAATAGGTCCCCAGTGACGTGTTCGAGGCAGGGCTGGTGCGGGGCAGCGGGGGCACAGGGGGGCGCCTCCAGGCCCCCACCTGCGCCGGCCAGAGCGACAAAGCGGGAAGCAGGTCATGGGGGCTGAAAGCAGTGTCTTTGCCTGAAGAAACCCTGCCCCGTACAGATTTAGGATTTCACGCAGAGATGCTTGAGCACGTGGATGGACCTTGAACACGGGGTGCTCGGTGAGAGAAGCCAGACACAGAAGGACACACCGTGTGTGAGTCCAGAGCAAGCCAGTCCACAGAGGCAGAGGGTGGGTCTGTGGTGTCAGGGGCAGGGCAGATAGGGAGTGAGTCTTAATGCAGACGGGGTCTCTTTTGGGGGATGAACATGTTCTGGAACCAGATAGCAGTGGTGGTTGCCTAGCATTCATTATAAACATACTAAATGCCACTGGATTGCCTGCTCTAAAGGGGTGAATCGTATAATCTATGGATTCTGTCTCAACAGAGCTCTTTTCAAAAGCTCTTTTTTATCAGCCAAAGATGAGATACACGTTGGTCAGGAGCACAGAGGTTTTCTGATTGGGCTTCTCTAGTTTTAGAGGCGGCGAAGGTGATGGGTGGGATGTGTGTGGGAAGAAGCCCTTAAACTGGCAGGAAAGGAACACTCAGCTCGTTAAAAAGGTTTTGTGTTTTTTTTTTGAGATAAAATTCACATGCATCAGAGTCACCCTGTGAACGCTTTGAAAGTGAATAGTGCAGACATTTTTGTTTAGCATGCTCACTATGTTGTACAACCATCACCACCATGGAATGCCAGAATGTTCTTATCACCCCCAGAAGGAACCCCGTACCCGTGAGCAGTCGGTGCCAGTCCCCCCGACTCACTTGTTATCCACCCAGGTTTCTCCGAGTTGAGCTTGTAAGAAAACTGAAATCCAGCCTCCGCTTCTCTCCAGACCCTAGGCTTCCTCATAGTATTTTTAGCAAGTCTGAAACTCGCACGCCAACAAAATTTCTGGGCCCCCGAACACTGGGAGGGAGCCGGGGTTGAGATGTTTGTGAAATGCATGCGGGGGTGTCACGGAGAGGCAAGGGCAGCGCGATTCTGGGCCTCAGTCCAACATGCATCCTGTCTTAGCCATAAAGGAATATATCCACAGTTCCAGCCACAGAGCCGCCACCATACCGCATTTCCCGAAGGCATCGCCTGAGGTGTAAACTGGGGTCAGAGTGTCTCTCGGTGCGTAAACCACTATCTTCCACACGGCTCACGTGTCACCTCCTCCAGGCAGACCTCCAGGTCGGCTCACACAAGACGTGCAATTGCCCCTGCTGCCTTGTGGTCCCCGCTGCACCCTGTCCCCACCTTTAGGGATATTCACGGGTCTCTCTCCCCTAAAGAACCAGGAAGCAGGGCTAGTGTCGTTGAAGGTCCCGTCCCCATTGGGTAACAGTGTGCCTGGATCAAATTCGCAGTTCGTAAATGTTTGCAGAATGCACGGGTTCTTTGGCTTTCCAAGACGTCTATGTGTTTTGCTCGAGGCAGCTGAGATCCTAGGAGCATCTCCCTCCTGTTTAAGACGGGGATACCAGGAACTTCCCTGGTGGTGCAGTGGTTAAGAATCAGCCTGCCAATGCAGGGGACACGGGTTCGAGCCCTGGTCTGGGAAGATCCCACATGCCGCAGAGCAACGAAGCCCGTGCGCCACAACTACTGAGCCTGCGCTCCAGAGCCCACGAGCCACAACTACTGAGCCCACGTGCCACAACTACTGAGCCTGCGTGCCTAGAGCCCATGCTCCGCAACAAGAGAAGCCACTGCAATGAGAAGCCCACGCACCGCAGCAAAGAGTAGCCCCCGCTCGCTGCAGCTAGAGAAAAGTCCGCACGCAACAACAAAGACCCAGCGCAGCCAAAAAAATAATTTTAAAAAAAAGTTTTTTTTTTTCCTTTTTTTTTTTTGCGGTACGCGGGCTTCTCACTGCTGTGGCCTCTCCCGTTGCAGAGCACAGGCTCTGGACGCGCAGGCCCAGCGGCCATGACTCACAGGCCCAGCCGCTCTGCGGCATGTGGGATCCTCCCGGACCGGGGCACAAACCCGTGTCCCCTGCATCGGCAGGCGGACTCTCAACCACTGCGCCACCAGGTAAGCCCCTAAAAAAATATTTTTAATTAAAAAAAAAGATGGGGATGCCATTGGCAGCAACATGGATGGATCTAGAAATGATCATACTAAGTGAAATAAGTCAGACAGAAAGACAAATACCATACGGTATCACTTATACGTGGAATGTAAAAAATAATACAAATGAACTTACTTACACAACAGAAACAGACTCAGACATAGCAAACAAACTTATGGTTACCAAAGGGGAAAGCAGGGGGAGAATAAATTAGGAGTTTGGAATTAGCAGATGTCAACTATTGTATATAAAATAGATAATTAGCAAGGACCTACTGTACAGCACAGGGAACTGAATTCAATATCTTGTAATAACCTATAAGGGAAAAGAATCTGAAAAAATATATATATGTATAACTGAATCACTTTCGCGTACAGCAGAAACTAACGCTATATTGTAGCTTAACTATACTTCAATAATAATAAAATAAAAAAGACGGGGGTGCCGTCATCTTCCTTCAGAGGCGTCTTTGGTGAGGGGCACAGCCTGCCAGGAGAGCCAAGATGTTGGCTTGACAAACACACCACAGGGGAAGTGGAGAGAGAGAAGGGGACTTTGGTCTTCCGCTGACCTCACGGTGGGTGCTGGGCTTGACCTTTGCACCAGGGGGGATGTCTGGGCAGGTGGGGCCAAGGGGGTGGAGACAGGTGTAAGGGGGCCCCGACGGTCCCGTTGTGGTGTGACCTAGCGCCCTATGTCTCCCCACAGGTCAAGGTGACTTTGATTTGGCCGACGCCCTCGATGACCCCGGTAAGTGCCCGTCTTTCTCTAGGAGATGCTATGCTTCGCAGCCTGTGTCAGCTCTGTGGTGCCTCGGGGCTGGGTGTGGCGGGGATTCCGAATTCCAGGCAGTGAGAGCTCTGTGTTTCACCCAAGATCACAAGCCCCGGGAGATGGACCTTCACATCCGGCCTTAGCTGTGGGGCTCTGTCTTATGTCTTGGTAGGTCTGGGCTCCCCAAGCCAGGGGTCCGTGCATACCCTGGAGGGTTTTCCTTCTCTTAAATGTGGTTCACCTCTACCCGCGGGGCATGTGCGACTTGGAAGACCCCCCTACACCCCACCTGTGTGTGGCCACTACCCTTGAGGTCAGCTGGACCTTCTTGCCAGCGGAAAGGCTGACTGTGCATCTCCTGGGCCCGGGAGGAAGGTCTGGATTAAGGCCCACAGTCAAGCTGGGTGGCAGGAGCGTTCAGACCTGGGGGCTTGGGGAGGAAGGAAAGGTTGTGACCTGCAGGCACAGTGGGAAGGAACATCAGTGCTTGTCTACTCAGAAAAACCAGCTTCTTCTGTCATCAGGAGAACCCCCGGTCCCTCATCGCACATCAATTACGGTGGATTTTCCGAGAAGTAAAGAAGGGACGTGATCACCAGACCCACTCAACTTAAATAAGGATGACAACCAGGGCTTCCCTGGTGGCGCAGTGGTTGAGAGTCCGCCTGCCGATGCAGGGGACACGGGTTCGTGCCCCGGTCCGGGAGGATCCCACATGCCGCAGAGCATCTGGGCCCATGAGCCATGGCCGCTGAGCCTGCGCGTCCGGAGCCTGTGCTCCGCAACGGGAGAGGCCGCAGCAGTGAGAGGCCCGCGTACCGCCAAAAAAAAAGAAGCTTGAGAACGAGGGGACAGTGTGGCCTCCAATAGCAGCCTGTCACCACTTCTCCACTTATGAGCCAGGGGGCGACACTTAGTACTCTCAAAGGAGCTGCTTTTTAAAATGAAAATACACCTTAGGAATCATAAAATTTTAACAATATTTCTAGAGAATGGCATTTTGAAAGATATTCATTATCTAAGTTTTTACATTTCTGATATGTTGGAATTTTTACTATGTATTATTTTGTAATCAGAAAAATTGCAGACATGTAAGAAATAGAAAGAACAAAATAATGGAGGCAAGACCTGCTCCCTCCCCAATTTTCCCCACTAACTGAGGCTTTTGCTAGTGGTAACCGTGACAGAGCAGATATGAGATTATTGTCAGAGCACCAGACAAGCCTAGTGATGCAGATCAAAGCTGACACACTGCTTCCCCCATCTGACTGCAATGGTGAAGGGCTCAGTCCTTCCCAGAGTGGACGGGCTGCGAGGTCAGGGTTATAGGAGGGCCAGTGGTTGCAGCCACACTGCGGGGCATTGGGAGGTACCCCCCCACATTCAGCCTGGGTGGTCGGCACAGGGTCTGGGATGGATAAAGAAGGAGCACGCCCAGGGTAGGGCACACGCAGCTGAGGGCTGTGGTGCAGAATCACCGGAGGCGTTTTATCGATTAAAAAACATCATCAATCGGTGAACTGGCAGTTCCCCTCCTAGAAAAAGGGAAGGATTGAAAGGAGAGACTCAGACGCATACGTGTTTACAGCGGCGTAACTCATCATCGCCAAAAGGCAGAAGCCACCCAAATGTCCATGGACGGATGGATGGAGAAACAGCCTGGGGTCCATGCACACAGTGGAATGTGACCCAGCCATGAAAAGGAGTGGAGCTCTGACCCAGGCTACCACGTGGATGGACCTTGAACCCACGATGCTCAATGAGAGAGGGCTTCCTGCAGAGAGGAAGGACCCTGTCCACTGTGCACCCGGCAGTTCCAACCTCCCTCACCCTTGTCAGGTGCCACCCCTCCGAGCACCTTCCCCCAACCTCTTCCTCCTGCCCCTGTCTGCCCACCCACACTGCACCCCCAGACTCACTGAGCCTGGCAGACAGGTACTCTGCACCTGATGTCCCGTCCATGAGTGCTGACCTCAGGGAACCGAAACCACCTGGGAAGCTGTGGACCACCGCGTTTACGCACCCCTGGCAACAACAGGCACTCCGCAAACTTCTGTCACGTGAAGAAACACGGGCAAGAAAGTGAGAGAAGCGTCGTCCTGGAATCGGGGGAAGCTTCTCTCCAGATCTGCCTTCACCCGCCCTACCTCTGCTCTGCAGGCATGTAGTCACCTTGCACGTTTGTGGGGCACCAGCTCTGCGCCCTCTACCCTCGATGTTCTTTGCTCAGTCGGTCCTCCTGCTGGCGTCCCAAATCTCGCTACCTCACCTCCTGCAAGGCTCGGATGAAACTTACTTCCTAAGGAGCTGAGCTGACCACCCCAAGAAAGTTTTGCTCCCCCAGCGGGACCTGTGCATAGCTCCGTGGGCGTGGGTTTTAAAGATGCTTTTGTTCTCCCCCCCACCCCCGAATACAGAATGGAATTTGTGTTCATATCATGTCTGTGTTAGCGCCTTGAAATTCTCATTGTTTATTAGGGCGTTAACGATTCTTTCTTGGAGCTGCACGTAAATCCTCGATGCATACTGAATGTATGTTCTCTCTGTCCACAGAGCCCACCAAGGAGCCGAGCTCAGGTGAGGGACTACCTGGCTGCACAGAAATGAGGCTGTGCCCCTGAGATGAGGTTTTTGAAGGTGTTTCTAGGGACGTGGAGTGTGTGAAAGAGGGGCAGGTGTTTAAAGCAAAGCCTAGTCCTTGGGGAACTGGAAATCAAAATCACAGTGAGACATCATTCCTACTAGGACTGCTAGAATCAAAATGTGGGCGATACCAAGTGTCGGTGAGGGTGTGGAGACATTGGAGCCTTCGTGCATTGCTGGTGGGGATAGAAAATGGTGCAGCCTCAGCGGAAAACCGTCTGGCAGCTGCTCAGAAAGCTACGTATAGAATTTCCCTATGACGCAACAGTTCTACTCCTGGGTATAGACCCAAATGAACTGAAAACAAGGATTTCAACAGAAACACGCACACTTAGGTTGATCGTGTATAATTCCTACATTGGTCCAGGAGAGAAAAATTAAGAATAAAGTTGATGAAAAGAATGATAAAGTTGATTGAATGAAGAATAAACTTGATTAACTAGAGAAAAATGAAGAGTCAGCTTGATTAAATGAAGAATAAAATAAACTTGATTGAATGAAGAATAAAGCAAACTTGATTAACTAAGTAGAGGTCCAGAAATTTTAAAAAAGAAAAGAAAGGAAAAAAAATAAAATAGTAGGAATAACGTAACATTAATTACTGTAGATGTAAAACGATTTAATGACTATGTTAAAAGACAGGGCTTAAAGCACTTTTGAATCAGTTAATATGCTATTAAACAAAGTGAAAGTAAATGTTTGCGTAAAGGTTTGGAGGCAGATACCAGAGGAAAGGGGCATCACGTAGCAAATGTTGCACAAAATAATCTTCAAGGAATAAACAGTTTTTTGGTTTTGTTTTTTTTTTTTGCGTACAATGTAAAGGCTACACAGTTACTTTTGTAACTGTGTGTATGCAGTTTTTTCTTTAAGTTCTACGTTCTGAGGTTTTCCTTCTAGCGGCTAAATGATCTGTGAGCATCAACTGTGAATAAAATACAAGATCTAGTTCTTATTTTATAGGCTGCTACTGACGGAAGGACATTCTTCTCTTCTAAACATGCAGTGTTGTCTTCCCCACAGATATCTACCCAAAGCCGACGCCTCCCCACCAGCCACAGCCCGGAAATCCCGACAACAGTGGAAGTAAGAAAGTTCATTCATTTCAAAGCAAGTTTGATGAAAGGTGCCTCTTTTTTTTTTTTTTTTTTAACTATGAGTTTTCATCTGACTGCTTCTGAAGTAAGAACCAACTCAGCTTTTACGGGGGCGGGGGGAGCAGTTTGCATTATTTTATTTCCTCGTTGCTCAGACACTTGGAGAATACTGAGCATTTGGGGACGTTGTGTGTTATTGTACTGGAATTTCAATCAGGCTGGAGGACGAGTCTTCCTCTAGCTGTTTCCGTGGTTCCTAATAAGTTCCCTTGCACTGTGCGTTTTAGGTCATTTATCTTCAGTTTCTCCTTTGTTTTAAAAGCTTGGCAGACACTGCGCCTATAGATCACTTTTTTTAAAAAAAGGGGGGGGCCAGGAGGGGGGTAATATTAGCCAATAGCCCATAAAGTCCTCAGCAATTCAAAAACCCTAAAGACCTAAAAGCTGACCGGGTAGAGGTGACCAGTGACACTGGCCAAGTTGAGAGCTTGCGGAAGCTTCCTGGAAGCTTGGTGTGGCCTTGAGATGGGTGGAAATTCATCTCCTCGGCGGTGGTGATGGCCATGGTGAGGGAGATGTCATGAAAAGTAAGACGTAAGGTTCTACGAAGCTGTTACCTAATTGCAAAGCAACCCAGGCCACTAACTGCGTTAGTTAATGGACGCTTACGTCACTACTTTGTCATCCTTGATACGGAAACTTGGCCTCTGTACACCGGTGCCAAATTGAATCTCAGAGACAGAGTTTCAGGTGAAGTAGAAAAGAATAGCTTCGTTGCTTTGCCCGGCAAAGGGGGACACAGCGGGCTCCTGCCCTCATAACTGTGTCCCTGGGCTTCCCTGGTGGCGCACTGGTTGAGAGTCCGCCTGCCGATGCAGGGGACACGGGTTCGTGCCCCCGTCTGGGAAGATCCCACATGCCGCGGAGCGGCTGGGCCCGTGAGCCATGGCCGCTGAGCCTGCGCGTCCGGAGCCTGTGCTCCGCAACGGGAGAGGCCACAACAGTGACAGGCCCGCATACCGCAAAAAAGAAAAAAAAAAACTGTCCCTACCTGGGGTGGGATTCGGTGAGGAGTTTTATAGCAGTGGTTTAAAGGGTGGGGCTGCTGAGAAGGACCAGGGTGCCTGCAGGGCCTGCACTCCTTCACAGTCCAGACGTCACCTGGGCTCAGGTGGTCTCCTGATGGCTTCTGTGCTTCTCAGAGGTTATCAAACTGTGGCCTTCTCTTTGGAATGAAGAATGCCTTATCAAGTAGTTAACATCGTCCATTTGTTGGGGTTTTCAATATCTGACAAACAGTATTGTCATGTGTATCCCTTGAGGGGGAACCAGGACCTGCCCCCAGGCTGCACCATTGTTTCTTCACTGTTCCTCCCTTGTCTCTGCATCCCCTCCCTTCCCTGATTAGCAACTGCTTGAATCTGCCCTGTTGGAATTCAGGGAAGGTCATGGGGGCTGAATGAAGGCTATTTCCTGTAATCAAGAAACGGGGGACACAGGAAAGCTTTTGTGCCCAGGAGCTCCACAGGGCCCTGCTCGCTTTCATCCCCTTTGTTTTTTTTTCCCCTCCAATTTTAACATCCCAGCTCCATCCATTCCTTTCTTGTAAAAATTCCTCCCAGCCTTTTCAACAAACTATTGTCCAGTGGAGCGCTGTTGTTCTACAGGGTGCAGATGGAAATCCCTCCTGGGGAGTGTTTCTTGCTACAGTCTATTTGGGGATCTCGGGTTAAACTACTCCCATGGGCTTCCCTCCTACGGGGTCCAGAGAATGTTGGATGCTGGCCATCCTGTAGGATGAGTCACCAGGACCAGGGTGACTCATCCACCCCAGGGCGTGGGTAGCAAGCCTCATGCTTGGGAGGGGTCCCTCTGTGACTCAGGGTTCCAGCAGCTGACACATTCCAAATGAGAGGAAGGTTGCTTTCTGGCCTTTGTTTTCAAGCTCTGCTAAAACCCAGTGGGGAGATGCCTTTAAAATGGTGCCCCCCAAATAATGAACTTATATTTCATATGAGTTATATGGCTTTTGGTATCAGCCTGACTGTCCCTTAGAAGCTAGTTCTGCTGATGGTTTATTGTGTATTGGGGAACACGTCTTGATTAAGGGGTTTTGGAACACTGATGAGACTCAGTGAGTATACTTTCTGCCTAACCCATTTGGAACGATTCATAATGAAATGATAAAACGTGTAAAAACAGGGACGCAGCAAACTCAACACACACAGCAAACGAAGAGGGGAAAGAACTTGATTAGAACTTAAGTATGGAAACAGCAATACAGGAGTAGAAGCTCTCCTTAAATTTCACGCTTGCCCTCTGGCTCACCCAGGTCCTGTGTGTGTCTCTTGAGAAGAAAGGTGAGTCATTGAAGGCAGTGGTGAGCAGTCCCTTGAATACAGGGTGTTCTGGAACATTCCGCTGTGCAAGAAAGGCTCTGCAGGTGCAATGGGAGATCCTGGCAGAGACAGTGTTTTGTGCCAAGGCTCTGGGGCAGGAAGCTTGGGCTAAGTTTGAAGGGCAGATTAAGGGCATTTGTGACAAAAGTTAAGATTAACTCCAGTGAGGGAACGTACACACGCACAGCAGGAAGGGTAACACGTCATCAAAACCGTGAGACGCTTCTGTCCTAGTACTGATGATGGGTTTTTGCAAACAACGTGATGTTTGCGATAATGCTAAACATTGGAACATTCACAGGGCAGCGTCTGCCAGATTCTTTTCAGGAATCCGTGAACTTCTTGCTTTCAGAACCAAAGGAGGAGGTTCTGGGCGCCAAGGTCAACACAGTGTTTAAAGCTTTGGAGATGTTGAGTACCAGAGGTTCTGTGAAGGCGATAAACAGCAAATATAAATAAGCCGGGATGTCACGTTGTATTTCGGCCTTTTGTATTGTGTGAATGGTTCATTGCGGGAAGATGTCATTCTTTTCCTAACATCACCTTGGTGTTTTCCAACAGATATCTATCCAAGGCCAAAGCCACTGCCACGTCCCCAGCCTGGCAGCTCTGACAACGATGCAGGTGAGTCCTGAGTACTGAGACGCCTTCTGGAAGCATTGGGAAGGATGCAATGGACCATCTTGGAATTCTGTCCTCGGGCGGTGAAATACGAGTTGGCGTTTGAAATATGCAGAGGTTCTTTAACAAGGAGTCCACCTGCTGTTACCAATCTCTCTGTTGGTGGAGGATGCATTTTGTTTTGTTTTGTTTGGGGCTGAAAGAATGCAACGCGCCCCAAAGACATCTCACGTCACTATGGAGGAAGGGGATTCTCTGTGTCCTTGGTTGCTCTGTTTTGGGTGTTCCGTTGAGTTTTGCTTCCCTCGTCAAGAGCCGTTTGGGGCCACGTTGCCTGAGTTCCCGCCATAGATTGAGTGACGTGTTGGGAATCCATGCACCTGGGGGAGGACCACTCGGGAAGGGATGCTGGCTCATGGTGGTTGGGAGAATCGCAAGAATTCCAGGGCTTGGGCAGACACGTGTGCCGACAGGTGGGTGCTGGGGAAAGCTCAGCTCTACGAGTATCCTCATTTCCAGCTGGTTTGGCAACGGGGAGTTCCCCTGTTTCCGTTTCTCTTGAGATATTATTCGAACGTTGAATTCCTAGGGTGCAAAACACCGTTGCTTACGCCCAACCTGACAACCTTCAGAGAGATCCAAGCATCATTTCTCCCCTGCAGGTTTCAGCTTGGGGTGGGGGGCATGTCTGTCTCCAAGACCTGACCTCTAGATCCTAAACTGTGATCCTTTCTCTGTATCCCTTTGCACTGCAGCAGGAGATCAGGTTATACTTTGTAACACGCAATGCCATGCAATTGTGCTCAACTTATTTCCTTGAGTTAGAATGAAAAGTACACACACACACACACGCACGCACGCAGGGATTTTTGCCTTTCCTCCACCGATGCATCCCCAGAGCCAGAAGCCAGACATGGCACACAGTAGGTCCTGTAAAGATCAGTTGCATGAGCAATGCCTTAGCTAACTTCGGCGACGGAGGGCTCACCCCTAAACCCCTGCGTCAGGACACATATACCCTCCACTGTGTTGTTGGCTTGAAAGGTCTAACGGCCCCGCCTCCAAAAGGCTGTGTTCTTTGACTGACAGCATCCAGCAAGATGTTCCTAAGGGGTTCTCACAAAGCTGTTCTCTGTTCCAAGGTGTTTCAGGAGACACCCTTTTATCATTAGCATTATTATTATTAATTATTATTGGCCACGGGTCATGTGGGATCTCATGGAAAAGTGTATCCGAGCCAGATTTGAGGGTGATAACCCGGGTAGAGCATCTCAGAAAAGTCTGAGAGCTGTTCCGCCCCGTTTAGATGTCAAGGCCCACTTCTGTTAAGTTTTTTGAGACAGGGCTGGACCTCACAGCGTGTACTAGTGACAGGTTACACAATCTAAGCGTCACTGTGGCCCCTTACAAGATGGAGAAGGAAGGTTACCTTGTTAGGAGTCGTCTTGCTGGCGCTGGGAGAATGCTGCTGTTTGGTTGAGCAGATGTTCCTACCGATGGGGGAGGTCCGACCAATGCCTAAGGCAGGTACACGATGCACAGCGAGGGGTGGAGAGAGGAGGCCAAAGGGAAGAGAAAATTTCTTATGTTTAAATGTTTCTTGCCCTGCCATAAAACCTGCATTTTATTTCACATAAAGGATATGATAAACGACACAGATAAACAGGCACATGAAGAGACACAGGGCGAGGGGTCCCAAGTTAGGAGCTTGTAGAGTTGGGGTGCACTGCCTTCCACCGTGTAGATAAATTCACTCATTCAGAAGCTCTCCAAACCCCGTCTCCTGGGTTTTAACAGAGGCTCTGTCACGTGAGCCTGACTGATGCAAACTCCTTGGCCACAGGACAGGGGTGAGGCTGAAAGTCCCGACCCTCCCATCGCTGCTTGGTTGCCCTGTTTCCAAAAGTCACCTCATTCACATAAACTCAGGTGTGGTTCTGAATAACAAAAGACACCTTTATCTCTTTTGTCACTTCACAAAAGACCCCTTTATCATTCCTATCATTTAGGAAATTCCAAGGGGCTCTGTGTTTGGATTAGGGAGGAAAACCAAATACGTATATATATTTCTGATTAAAATCACAGTGTCGCTGTCTGCATCCTCTTTATAGATCTTGCTTGAGGCTAGGGGTGGAAGTAGCAGGTTGGGGTCCAGGCCCGGCCCGGTGAGAGCCACGCCCCCTCCACCTCCACTGGTCCCGCTCCGCCCCTAGCTGTAACGCCTGCATCTCCCCTTCCTAGCTCTGTCTGTCCCCACCTGCCCGCTGGGAGGCCAGCTCCGTGAGAGCAGAGGTTTGGTCTGCTCTGCTCTGGCCGTGTCCCCTATCAACTTCATGGCGCTGGCAGCAGAAGGCAGCCCGACCAGCTCTTCCGAATAAATGAATGACCGTGTGCTTGTCCCCTTCTAGGTGGAGATGGCCACCCGTCATACGGCAACCCACAAGGTAACACACAGGGG
Source organism: Delphinapterus leucas (assembly GCF_059928025.1). Taxonomy (NCBI): domain Eukaryota; kingdom Metazoa; phylum Chordata; class Mammalia; order Artiodactyla; family Monodontidae; genus Delphinapterus; species Delphinapterus leucas. The sequence goes on along the minus strand of NC_143150.1, from coordinate 132,779,767 downwards.
CGGGGCAGCCCACCTTTCCCAGGAGCGAGCTCTCCACATCACTGTGGGATGCAGTGGGGTAGACGTGTAATGATTTCAACCTGAGGGTGTTCAGGGAGGAGCACCTACTGTTCCCATGTTTGTCTGGAAGCTCCTGAACACACATGTCTGTCCTTCAGGGAGGGGTCCATCCTGTAGGGGTCAGAGAAGGAGGGCGAGGACAGTCCTCAGGCTGCAAGATGCCTCGGAGCTCTGAGAGCAGGGCTGGGGTTCGTGGACCTGCCGCTGGGCCACTAATGGTGTCCCTTTCATTGACCACTACTGACCGGTAGCCAAAATGGAGAGGAGAGGGGAAGTCATGGCATTCAGCCATGGAGAGCCCCCAGAGGGCACTGCCGGCCCCGTCACAGGTCCAGCAGTGGGGGCTGGAGTCCGGATGGTGGGCTTTTGTTGTGTGTCACTGGGAGGATGGGGTCCAGCCTCTTGGTCATCTGGCATTTGGGTGGAGGGTGACAGTGAATCCGCCCAGCTGACCCCAAGGCTTTGGGAAGAAGAAAGGTATTGAGGTGTCTTTCCAGCCTTCAACCCCTATCCCCATGCGGAGTCTCAGTACTGCTCTTTGCTGGGTGTACAGACATTCTGGGGAAGTCCATGGATGCTTCGCTCTCGTGGGCAGGAGGTGGGGCAGGAGGGGTGCATCTCAGGGCAAGAATCCAGGTCTGACACGTGGTTTCACGGGGTCCATGGTAGGACAGAGGGACTCATCCTAGACTGGGGCAGAATGGAGGTGGGTAAGGATGCTCCTTGAGGGGACCATCTCCAAGGCCGGGTCTAAAGGATGGGTGAGAGGCAGCCAGGACAGGAGAGGTAGGTGCTGTGCTAGGTCGGGCTGGGTACACCCCCGGGAACAACTGTAGTGTATGGAGCCAGGGTGTGGAGTGTGATGGGCAGGGAGCAACACTTGTGACTGGCCAGGCGACCCCATGGGCTCGTCTGCACTTTATACACGCTTCACGGGAAAAACCCTGCCCCTATTTATATCTATGTGATGCATGGATCAGAGGGCCAGCAACGCTCAGGGAGATCAGTGTTAAGACCCAGTTAGTTCCCAGACTAAAGAGGGTGTTGTAGAGACAGTGGACATGGGGATAAGAGGTCGGTCAGCCTGGAGGACCATTTGGTAGTCACCGTTGATATCACCTGGTTGATTTGTATGGGATGGCAGAGAGGAAAGAGGTGTATCCGTTAGCACTGCTATGTAACAAAAGACCCCTAAACATAGTGATTTTAAACAACCACCATTGATTATGATTATGTGAGTCGCAATTGGGCTAAAACCAGCCCACATCCATCCAAGAGGCCAGGCCAGGCTGGGCCACAAGGCAGCCAGACACGGTACCAGAGAATAAAGAGGAGCATCACCAGGATAAGAAGCATCACAGCTTCATGTCTGCCGGTTCTATTGGCTGAAGACCCAATTCTGAGGATGATGACCCGGACCCCCCCCCACCTCCCATGTCACCAAGTCACATGGTAGAGGGTGTGCATGGGGGGTGGGGAGCCCTGGAAAGCGGGGTCCAGCAGGGGACAGGGTTGAGACAGCAGCACAAGGGAGGGATAGATCCCTGGGCACCGTGGTAACGCTCTTCCAAGCATCACGGGAGCCACATCCACGGCGTGGCCACTCATCCGTCCCCTACGACACGCCAGGCACTTGCCTGGATCTGATGTAGGACATGGGTGGTTATTTTAGCTGGAAGCAACGATTTGTTCTTCTGGGGAAGTGTTGATTTTTGTCCCATCAAGCTTCCATACCTTGGATTTTGTGCAGGAATACCTAAGCTTCCCTTAAAGCATTGATGTTTGCTCTATGGTTGTGTTCAGAGCCCCAGCATGATTTGAGGATCGGGCTATCAGGCACTTTTTGGTTAAAAAAATTTTTTTGCATGAGTGAACATTCTATGTCCCCAAAGCTACAGATTCATCCAAATTCACAAATACATGAAAAAACGTATCAGGCCTATCTTCTGCGCAAAACTGTTGGATGCCCCAGTCTGGTAAGACTGGTTGGTAAGGTCCCCTGAAAGCAGAATCACTTCCTCGGGCTTCTTGTGTGAATTCCATCATCTCCCCGTGAATAGGAGGGTGGGGAGGGCCGGGGATGTGATTGCAGAGTTATTTACAACCAGGCGTTCAGGCTGGCTGTGTTTTTTCACAGTCCATCTTACTTTTCTGGGTTCCCGCAGGCAACAGGATAGCAAAAATCGTGTCTCCTATCCTGTGCGGGGTGCTGGTGACCCTGGTGGGGGCAACGACCAGCTATTTCCGGTACAACAGGAAGAGGAATTGTTGCAGGACAAATGGCAAGTTTCCCTCCCAATTTTATCTTCCCTAAGTGTAAAGCCTGATAAGTATATGAATAAATGTAACAAAACAGAAGCAGACTCACAGATACAGAGAACAAACTAGCGGGTCCCAGTGGGGAGAGGGAAGGGGGGAGGGGCAAGATGGGGCAAAGAGATTAAGGGATACAAACTGCTGTGTATAAAATAAATAAGCAACAAGGATATGTTGTACAGCACAGGGAATAGAGCCAATATTTTAGAATAACTTTAATGGAATACAATCTATAAAAATGTTGAATCGCTCTGTTGCATGCATGAAACTAATATAATATTGTACATCGACTATATTTCACTTAAAAAATTACTTTAATAAAATAACAGCCAAAGCAACTTAGGTCCAATAGACGCACTGGCACATCTTCCCACGAATCATATGTACCTAGGAAATTTGTTCTTAAGATGAAAAATGTTTTATTTTATTTAGAATTGATTACTTTTCAAAAAGTCCTTAAAGTAGTTTTGTTTTGTTTTTTTTAATATAGGCCTTTAGAGCTGATTTGAAACCACACCTAAATGATGGCTTTTAAGATCTCTTCTTGTTATACATTTTTTTAAATTGAAGTATATTTGCTGTACAGTATTATATGTTACAGGTGTACAATATAGTGTTTCACAAGTTTTAAGAGTTATACTCCATTTACAGGTATTACGGAATATTGGCTATATTATGTTATAAAATTATTTGACAAATATATGTTAGTTAATTTATTTAACTTACGTAATGAAAGGCTAAATAAATCCTATTGAATACAAGCTATCAAAAAAGTTCATGCAAAATACGTACTTTGATTTCATGAGTAAAAGGTTTTCTGTCTGCTTTTGTTTAACAAGGCAATGTGCTTAAAAATATTGCAAATAGAGTTGAAAGCAGTCACCCGCGATGCATCTGCGTGAGCTGTGTTCAAGTGCCACACTCAATAAATGATAACATATTTTGAATTAAAAAATACTTTCTGGGGTCCTCCGCTGGTAATGTTATTTCTGATACAGTCCAATGTAGACCCCCTTGCATAATGAAGGGATTTTAAAGCTGGGCCTTTATTACGGACACACGGGGACTTGAGAGATGCTTTTGAAAAGGTTTTCTCATCTGTAAGATTTGGTTTCATTGCCACAGACCTTACATAAGTAACTTGCTTTTGTTTTCAGTGAACTTTCAATCACAAGGGAGTCTGCAAAGATATTTGGGTGGAGTCTGCAGTGTTTGGACCCTTCTCCCAAAAGAAAACCACAGAAGGACTAAATTGCAAACCTTTCTGTCGAAAGGTGCACAGACCCCAGGGAAATGGGTTGGGGCCAGGGCTGGGGGCGTGCTGGGACTTTCTGCTTCACCTTTGGGTCCAGGCTTCCGGGTTTGAAGACTTAAACGCCCAAGGACGGGTGGGTAGCCGTCCTTGGGAGCAGAGATCCTGTCTGCTGAATCATGAAAGCCCTAAAGGCATCGCTAAAGGGAAGATGGGCAGGGGGTGGGTGGAGAGGGGAATGCTTTATTGCAGAAACAACAGCTCAGATGTTAACTCGGGGTCTCCCAAGGTTTGGTCCTCAGACCAACCATGTCTGAATCTGTCTGTGTTTTGCCAGGGGGCCTCCACCTCCAGGAAGGAAGCTATGAAACAAAAGCCTATTCCAGGAGTATTTTTTTAAGGATTTGGGCGACTTCAAAATCCCAAAACCTACCCTTGGCCTCCCTCTGCTGGTGGGTGGGTGGTACTGAGCAACCCCCTGGCCGGGGCGAGCCTTGGTGTACATAACCCCGGACCCTGAAAGTTTGCGGGGCGGGTGGGGGGAAACAGATTATGAAGAACAACGTTACTTTCTGGGCAACATGCCTTAGCATTACAGAGACACTGTGCATTAATTTCGCTTGCATCTTTGGCCACACTCTGTAAGCACTTGTGACCCCGGGAGCTCAGGGCTGAAAATGGGCAAGGAAAGTGAGGCATCATCTCAGGCGCAAACGTAAGGGGGTGGAGGGAGCCCCAACGAGCGAAGTCACCAAGATAAATACTATTTCAGTGCCATATTTTTTTTAAAAAATAACAACATGGCAAACTACAGCCTGCCGGCTTGCTGCCTGTTTATGTCAGTAAAGTTTTACCGCAGCGAGAGGCAAGTGAGTCATCGTATACAAATGCAAGACTGGAGCCCACGTTTATTTCACGTTTTGATACTATGCTCACGGTGGGCTTTTCTGGGCATCCATTATGAATTTTTTTAAAAAAAAACACCATTCAAGTATTGCGACACATCCTGAGTTTTTTGGCGCCTGCTACAACTTGGTGGCCACTCACCTCCCCCCATTTGAATTTCTGAAGCAGGGGCAGCTTTTGTTCTTTTTGGTTCATGCCCTTCCCGTTTATCTGAGGCGGAAGCCCTTTTTGGTTAAAGCAGTGTCCTGTCTTGAAGCTCTCTCCTGCCTTTTTCGGGACTAGATAAAATACACGTCTAGCTGATTTACTTTGCTGTACAGTAGAGACTAATACAACATATTATAAAGCAACTACGCTCCAAAAAAAAAAAATTTCTGTCTACTTCCTCAATTATCCTTTAATGATAACTTCACCAGGTCCACTAAGGGACCGAATTTGGCTGCGGTTCTGTGAAAGTTAGCGAGCTCAGAGAGTTAAGACATGCTGTGACATCATTCGGGCACCCCTCCCACAGTGCGCAGGACTGATCCTTGCTGGGTGCAAAACCCGTAAACCGTCTAAGAAATATGGCAGCTTGACATTCCCTCTGTCGTCCGGTGTTGATGCTGCTTGGCTGGCTAGCATCCCTGAGTAGGGCCAGGGAATGCCCACTCTCTCCCGAAGGATGGCGGGCACGTACACTGGCCAGCTCTGCAGGGGTTAGGAGCAATGCACGACCCGTGCGTCTGTATGCAGCCCAGTCCTGGAGCTTGTGCATCCTGTAGGGACGGGGATGGGGGCCTCTAACATGGCGACAGAGGTCCATGCGCTCAAGGGGATCGTGTGAGCATCATACTTTGCCTTTATTTCGTCAAATGGACGTAATAGCAACTCCCCGTTTAGAGGTTATGAAGACTAACTCGACCGCATCCCCCAAAGGGGTTTCTACAACTATGAGTTGTCACCCAAAAGCTAGAGTTACTCGATTCACCTAAAATGTTCGAAATCCTGAACAAATAGAAAGCAGCAAAAAAGATAGCAGGGCTTTGAGATCAATCCGTAGAAGTTTTTTTCTTTTTTTCCTGGCTATGACATCTTGCATCCAATCTTTCCTTACAGAACCAGAAAACATCTGAGGCCTTCAAAACCCACCCTTTGCTTTGAGAAAAGCTCCACCCAGACAAGAACCACCTTCATCACTCCCGTGCAAAGTTCCTTTCCTTCTCGGCTTAAGCGGCTGCCCTGAAGGGTTTTCTCTCCTGTTTGCAATAGACGTGCTACCTAACCAAGAATTCCTAATTCCTCAGACACATCGATCATCATAAGGTAGACAGCTGGACCTTGGGTTGTAAAATGACTGCTTGATCTGTTGGTTCCATCGTGAATCCGGACAGAGATTCCAGCTCTGGAATGAGCTCCGAAACTACCTCCTGGTGTGACCTCAGGCCATCGATGTGGTCACAAAGCACAGGGGCAGGAGGATGGCACCGGGGTCTAGGGCGGGAATGCCATCGGCTTCTAAAAGATGCAGACAGACTGCTGTTTGGGTTTCCAACAAGCTGGGGTGAGAAGATTGACTGATGCTGTAAGTTCCTTAGTTATGTCAGGAATCCAGAACTGTTCACCACCGCCCGTGAATCGGGAATGAGTGATTCCCGACACTCACGGCGGAATTTGAACGTTATTTCAGCTCCCAAGAGTATTGTCACCTGCAGAGGGTGAGGCTGGCTTTGGAAATTTAAGTGCAAAATCGCTGATGTAGAAACCGTCTCGGGGAAGTGATCATGGGGTGTTTTTTTCCTGTGAAATAGTCCAGTTCCTACATTTTTTTGGAGAACATGGGATAGAAATAGAGATTTGCAGATGGTGTGGCTTTTCGTATTCTTTTTGGTCTTTGATCCTCCGTGGGTACCAGTTCTTAAGGCGACGGCAGTGCCTTCCTTGGTTTTTTTTTTTTTTTTTTTTTTTTAAATATCTTTATTGGGGTATAATTGCTTTACAATGGTGTGTTAGTTTCTGCTTTATAACAAAGTGACTCAGTTATACATATACATATGTTCCCATATGTCTTCCCTCTTGCGTCTCCCTCCCTCCCACTCTCCCTATCCCACCCCTCCAGGCTGTCACAAAGCACCGAGCCGATATCCCTGTGCCTTGCGGCTGCTTCCCCCTAGCTATCTACCTTACTATGTTTGTTAGTGTGTATATGTCCATGACTCTCTCTCGCCCTGTCAAAGCTCACCCTTCCCCCTCCCCATATCCTCAAGTCCGTTCTCCAGTAGGTCTGCGTCTTTATTCCTGTCTTACCCCTAGGTTCTTCATGACCTTCCTTGGTTTATACTTTTCTTTTTACTGGACTAGATGATCTTCTGTCCTCAAATATCTCAAACGTATACTAGCCGTTTGCTTCTATTTTAGTAATGCTTTAGGGGAGAGGAAAAAGGATGGTTTGGGCAGATTAACATAGTTTGATTCAACTGAGATCAACGCTGATAGAATTTTAGAGTTTAAATATTAGAACCAAAGAGGAAGCCAGTCCGCTAGAATCTGGATCTCATAAAGAGGACACATTAACATTCCAAATATGCATGCCTTGAGCTCACCCTTAAGGATTGAGAGCTGGGTCTCCAAAGAGAAGTTGAAAGCAGAAAGCGTTTGAAAGAGCTTCCCCAAAATGGAAAAGAACTTAAAACTAAAGATCCTGATTAGACGTCTCAGAATTGCATGCCTTCCCGTCCTGGATTTACAAAGATTTGAGCCATTTGAAGACAGCCTGTATTTCCTATTTTAATAGGGATGTCCTAGGACTCTTCCCAAATCTTGTTAAGCTTCCCCATAAGTGAGGATGCCCGCTAAACATGTCCCATATCTGAGTTTTAGCGGGGAGTTTAATTTAACTCGTGTTCAAAAGTGTGTGTATGTACACACACAGATTTACACACAGATGTACCTAAATGGAACTTAAGCATTTTGAAAGGTAACTCCATGCATTTTCTGTAACTGTCATGGGCAACTTTTCATCATTTAAAATACATGTAAGAGAAAAAAAAATCGGCCTTGTTGGTTGTGTTCTCTTTTCTATATTTTGCACGTATAACCATGAGACAGCGGTGAAAGGGTCAAAAAGTCATGAAGCTACGTAGCTCTGCATGCATCCAGGAAAGCCCTTTCTACTCCGTTGTGCATCCTTTGGGCGCATGGCCTTGGAGGGTTATGGCTGAGATGGTCGCCCCCCACCCCGCCACCAGCTCCGATGGACCCAGCAGTTGTTTGAGAACCAGAGGGGCATCTGTCACCTTCCAAAGGAAGAAATGGTGCCCTCAGTACCCTGTGGAAGAAGATGGATTATGAACACATAAAGAAACGTATAGTTGGAGAACAGCGGGATAAACGTCACCCCGATGACAAGAGGAAAATATGGTTAGTGTTCAATGTCGTTTAAATTAAAGTATGTGAATAATGCTCTCTCGGGAAGCCTCTCTTTAAGGCTTTAAGTTCTGGGGATCGAATGTACAGCATGGTGACTCTAGTTAACAATACTGTATTCTATACGTGAAAGTTTTTAAGAGAGTAGACTTTATTCTAACCACAGAAAGAAATGGTAATTATGTGACAGGATGGAGGTGTTAGCCAAGGCTGGGATGGAAATGCTATTGCAGTGTATACACAGTGTACACCTTATTGTATATATCACAATGTACACCTTAAACTTGCGCAATGCTACGTGTCAATTATTATCTCAGTGAAGCTGGGGGAAAAAAAAGCTCTTTCTGACATTTTCTTCCGGAAGCGTTTTTTGCTTGGATTCCGTAGGCATCCAGCACTCCACATGCAAAGATGATCATTTCAGTGGCCTTGGCAAGATTTTCTTCTTTCTTTCCATGGCACATTCACTATAAATTTAATATTCTGTGATAGTTCATTTTCTACACACATATATGTATCTGGGGGAGTGCAGCTCACTCAGTGACCGTATGTTTCTACTGACGTCATAGAATCTGACTTTCAAATGATGTTTGCTCCTGACGGCGGTGAAGCTTGTTCATTTGTGAGACCGTTTAATAGGATCTGCGTGTGCATCTCTTCTTTTATCTTCTTTCAGATAATTTAGTGTAGATTTGGTGGCTTTTTCTTGCAGACATTTGGACGACTCCTTTATCTGAGCTCATCAATCAGTTTCTTCGAAACTCCTTGTGATTCGCGTTCGAGAAGGTCTCCAACATCTCACGCATTTCAAATGCAAGGAGCCATCATCTGTAGTAGAATCATTTCTACCTTCAGCAAATGTTTTCTAACATTTTGTTTGTTTATTGAATTCACTCTTTCTTTGCACCCTCTGGTTTCTTACGAAAGCGGATTTATGCTCCCCCAAAGGTGGACACATTCATCCAAACCCTCTGTTACTTTTCGGGCTGTGTTAACCTGAGATAGTCATTCTTAAATCTCACCGATCTTTCTTTTCATTCATTGACAAGTGTCACGTTGAAATGTCTCGTGATGCAGGTGACAGACTTCGGATCCCCATCTGTAAAACCGCGAGCCTCGGGCAGGTACAGATGAGTTCTGCTGGTTTTCAACAGCTCTTCAGAACGCAAATTCTAAAAGCAGCAACCAACCATGTAATTCTCTCCTCGAATTCTTGCTCTGAACCCATCAACCTTTTCAGGACACGTTAATCCATTTTCACAGGGGGCTTGAATTTTTTTTTTTCTTTCCAATTAAGCCCACTCAGATAGTGAGAACCACAGTAAAGCAAGTCATCAGGAGCTAATCACCAGCCTTAAAAAACCGACGGTTCAGCCGCCGTTTCTGAGAAAATGATTCCTCTTTTCACTCGTAAACTCACGAGGGGACATGAGCTCTGGAAAGCTGCCTGCTTTGGTAGAAAGAGCAGAAAACTGTCTTCTGATCCTGTTTCTTACGATGACGATGAGGCTGAAACCGGGCAGACGAAAGCCCTTGTGGTTCCTGAAACCCACCATTCTGATGGGGCAAACTTTTCTTTGGAGCCGCCTTCTATGTTAACGATGTATTTCTTGCATCTTCACATTTTGGGGACACACCCTTGGCGTACATCACATCTCCAGCCCTGGCAGCTTTCACCTTGGCCCCCAGAGCAGGTGGTACTGTTACCAGTTAGGGTTCTTGGCCTCCTTAAGCAATAGAAATTGATCAGAGGCCAGACAAGAAATTCACGCCAGGCTTTATCGGGGCCCCTGCTGCAGCGCGGGGCGGGGGTGGGGGGGAGTGAGAACAAATAACAAGTTCCCTTGTTTGCTCGCTCCCTGGCGGGGGCAAGCTTGTTCCTTAAGTGGGCTGAGGGTACGGGTGGGTCCAGGGGTCGGGCTGGAGGGGAGGCTTAGGTGGGCTGCCCACCCCTTAGGTGGTGTTGAGTGCAGGGGGCATGCACAGGACCCTGCTTTCGCTCCACGCTCTTCAGAAGTGGCAGGTGGGATTTTTGGTCTCTTTGTATCTTATTTTTCATCATTTGCCCCAACTGCGCATGCACGCGGTTATTTTTAGTCCCGTACATTTTCTCTGTGTGTTGCTACTCCAAGAGATCTCTGTCCGGGCACAAGCCCTGCAGCAAAGGGTCCCGGGTCCCAGCCTGTCTCAGTACTTTCAAAGTATTATTATCTCTTCATATGACTTTTTCAGCACTTTGCCTGTTTTATTACCAGGGGATGGTTTTTGTTGCTTCTTGGGGTCCTCCAAACTCCTGTGGTTAGGAATTCTGTGGAGGGACCATCCATGAATCCAGGTCCGGTTGTTGTCCGGAGATCTGTTCTCTGCCTGTTGTGTAGGTGACCCCGACACGCCGACAGTGCATCTACTCAGAGCTCACGCAGAAATGGCCCCTTTCCCATCTCTTGGTCTCTTGGTTCAAAACACAGGGTGGGTAGTTACCCTGCAGACGGGTAAAGTGAGAGATTCTACAGCTTTGCGAGGATTTGGGTCTAGGTGATAATTGCTTTTTGAGCCCATCAGAGGCTGCTGTCTTCCGGCCCATGAGAGAATTACATTTCACATTTTGCCCGGGCGGCCCCCTGAAAGTGTTCAGGGCTTTGGTCTGTGCAGAAGGGATACTGTATGGTGCATGGATTTTATTCCATGTGATAACTTTTCCATGCAGACGAGACCTTGGACCCGAGGAGAAAAGAATTAATGAGATGCAGAATTCCATGTGTTGTCTTGTGATTCTGATGACTTTTCTGTAAAGGGAGAAGATGTGTATATATATTCTGTAAAAATAGAAATATGTTTTACTTAAGGGGAGTTGAGCCTTAGAGCTGCAGAAATTTCATTTTTTTCCAATATATTATTCTTAGGTCTATAGTCTTAAAAATCTTTTAAAACAACCTGCACAACAATTTCAAAATTCAGTAAACAAAAGAGGAAGTATTGGATATTAGTTTTCACTAAATTTACTAATGAAAATTTCCCAAAACAGAGGCGGTCCTCCAATTCATATATCCCCAAGAATCTTATAAAATTAGAGTCTTTTGACACTGCAAAAGCCCGTAGTCATTTTATATTAATTAATTCAGTTAAACCGAGTTCCATTTTATTTTTACAAATAAACATTTTCTATGACACAAATGAACTTAACTATGGAACAGAAAGAGACTCACAGACATAGAGAACAGACTTGTGGTTGCCAAGGGGGGGGGATGGGGGAGGGAAGGATTGGGAGTTTGGGATTAGCAGATGCAAACTATTATATATAGAGGATGGATAAACAGCAAGGTCCTACTGCAGAGCACAGGGAACTATATTCAATATCCTGGGATAAACCATCATGGAAAGAATATGAAAAAGAATATTAAAAAAAGAAGAAATGACACAAAAACCTTAATTATATAACATTTAAAAAAATAAATCAATTGAAAGAAATAAACATTTTCAATTTGGCAGACAGAATGATTTATTAGATCATCAAGCCGATGTTAAATCTATCAAAGAGTAGCAATCTAGAAAGTGAACAAAATAACTGATGTTCTGATTAGAAACACCGAGTGCCAGTTTGAGTAATAGTAGCGTCAACGACATATACATATGTTCTATTTTAGTAGGAAGACATGAAAAAAAACCTAACTTTTAAGATACGTTAACTATTTTACACATGTACACATACACATGGGTGTCGTTGACAGTAAATTGTTAGTAAAGGTATAACTAGTTCCAGGGTTGACGGGGCAGGTATAGTGTATTGTAGTCCCCACCATGCACCCTCCAGGGTCAACGTAGTAACTCTAGAATTCAGGAGATTTACAAAAGAAGTCTCCCCCAGAGTGCTCAATTACTTGTCGAGCCATTGTAATTTGTGAAATGGCTTTAAAATTAGTTTAACACTTTTAAAAATCACGGTTAAAAAAAAATGGGTAATCATCAATACCTTGCAAATTGCTATAGCCCATGCACACTAGGGAATCAGAGACTCCCATTGGATGTCCCATGGAAAAGGTCACCATCTGCTATGCTGTTTTTAACGTAAATGTAAGTCTTGGTGGGGTTATTGACTGCCTATTCTGCTTTCTTTAGAAATCCAACGTCTTCTAACACAACTTCTGTCTGAGCCTGTTGGTGAAAGGCTCGTGAGATTTCCTGGGAAAGAAAGAAAGAGGGTCAAGGCGTTCATGGGCCAGCCCCATCCTGTGAACCCTTATTTGCAGGTCAGACCCATAAGGGATTAGAATTAGCTCGTCTGGTTTCCCACCACGTACTATTCTGGTTCCTGACACTAAAGGGCTTCGGTGATGTGGGTTGGCCTCTGCCCCAGTCCCATCTTCCTAATGGAGGCATGTCCCCCGCAGTTCCAAATATAAATGCAGTGCACATCTGTGCCTTGCAGCTATCTCCCTCTGCATCGTGGACACCCCTTCTCACACTGGCATGCGTCCAACATAACTGCTCCTCTATGAATAGCTGGGGATGGATAAATGGTCTGTGGAAGCACAGACGACGTTCCAAACTCCCCTCAACTGAAAATAAAAACAGCACTTGGACCTGACAAACATGGAACATTTTGCCCCTGGGGTGGAGGGCTGGGGGCAAAAGCTGACACGCTCACCTGTGGCTGTAGACCAAAGGGGAGTTAGTTAGCGAGATGGGACCATTGCAGTCCCAGCCCTTTCCCCGACCCTGTGCATTCCCTCACCCACCTCCTCTGCCCAAACCTTTGTTCTCTAATCTTGTATCCACTGCCCACATCTTATGCACTATAACTTTTTATTGTTTATTGCCTGGGCTTTTCCCCTCCCTCCTGCCCCCATAAGGTACATCTGTAAAAGCATGGGTGTGTCCGTAACTACTAGAGCAGTGACTGGCATGCAGTAGGTGCTCAATAACTATTTATTCAGTCAACACTTGGAAGAATGAATGAATCTGTCTCAGCTCAGGCTCCCATAATAGAACAGCACAGACTGCAGGGATTCAACAACAGATGTTTGTTTTTCGCGATTCTGGAGGCTGGTAGTCTGAGATCACCGGGTGGGCAGATTAGTTCCCGGTGAGGCTCTCTTCCAGATTTATAGACGGCTGCCTTCTTACTGTGTCCTCACATGGTGGGGAGAGAGCTCTGGTGCCTCTTTTTCTTCTTCTAAGGACGCTAACGCCATCATGGGGGCCCCAACCCCATGACTTCATTCAAACCTACCCAGGGGCCCATCTCCTAACACATCCCATTGGGGGTCAGGGCTTCAACATGTAGATTTTGGGGGACACACACATTCAGTCCATAGCAGAATTTCTTTTTTTAAAAAAAAGTATTTTATTTTTGGCTGCATTGGGTCTTCATTGCGGTATGCGGGGCTTTCTCTGGTTGCGGCGAGCGGGGGCTGCTCTTCATTGAGGTGCGCAGGCTTCTCACTGCAGTGGCTTCTCTTGTTGCAGAGCCGGGGCTCTAGGGTCGCGGGCTTCAGTAGTTGCAGCACGCAGACTCAGTAGTTGTGGCTCGCAGGCTCTAGAGCACAGGCTCAGTAGTTGTGACGCACGGGCTTAGTTGCTCCGTGGCATGGGGGATCTTCCCGGGCCGGGGCTCGAACCCGTGTCCCCTGCATCTCAACCACTGCGCCACCAGTGAAGTCCAGAATTTCTTATTTAGGCCACAAACTTCACATTACAGGGAGGTGTTTCCTCTTGTTATTCTAGCTAAAGACCTTTATGTGATGAGATTAATAGAGATATGAACAAATGTGAGGTTTTAAAATATATATTATGAAATAAAATGCGCCAACATTTGGAACACCTCCAGATGACCCATGCATGATATTGCAAGATCCTAAGTGGATAAAGGATCCGTCTGAAGTTCAAGATAAAGCTGTGGATTCTAACTTTATAGAGTACAGAATTCATTGATTGGTATCCAGATTCCATGCTGAAATCATGGAACCTTAAAGAAACTACCAATTTTCAAGTTTTGGTGTGGCATCAAAGAAGAATGTCAATTGTGTGAAAACCCTATTAAGATATTCCTCTCTTTTCTAACTACCCATCTGGGGGAGGCCAGATTTTCTTTACCCATTTCAACCTAAACTATTATTGCAACAGAACAAATGTAGAAGTAAATATGAGAAATCAGCCATCTTCTATTAAGCGAGATAGGAAAGAGATGTACAAATGTGTAAATTAATGCTACTCTTTCCGTCTCCCCCAGTTTTTGTTTGGGAAAATAAATTTATTTTTCTGTAAAAATATTTTATTTATACAAAATGGAATGGGTTTATCATTCTTATCTTTAAACTTATTAAATGAATAAATATCAAAAATTTTCAGTTTTAGGGGCTTCCCTGGTGGCGCAGTGGTTGGGAGTCCGCCTGCCGATGCAGGGGACACGGGTTCGTGCCCCGGTCCGGGAAGATCCCACATGCCGCGGAGCGGCTGGGCCCGTGAGCCATGGCTGCTGGGCCTGCGCGTCTGGAGCCTGTGCTCCGCAACGGGAGAGGCCACAGCAGTGAGAGGCCCGGGTACCGCAAAAAAAAAAAAAAAAAAAAAAAATTCAGTTTTAATTTCTAATACAGAAAATATGGATACTTATAAATAAATATGTAAAAATTTCCGTTTTAAATTTGAATATAGAAAACATTTATAGATAAATATCTAACATTTTCAGTTTTAATTTCTAATACAGAAAATATGTTTCTTTAAAACCTACATAAGCAAAAGTTCTTTGGTTTTCGCACTAGTCTTTCAGAGTGTCGGGAATCCAGTGACCAAACTGCTTGAGGATTTCTGCCATGTGGTATAAATTAGGATGCTTTTATGCTGAAGTAGCAGAAAGGCCATCTAACACTATAAAAGACAGTATCTTGTAAGGGGACTTATTGAGGTTTAGGGCGTCTGGGTTGGGGATCATTTGAGGATTTAATGGTGTTCTCTCATGGTTCACCGGGCATTAACCAGTTTCACTCCTGGCAGAAAACGGCTCTGTAGCTCCAGCCATCACAGCCCCACCCACTAATACCTGCACGCCCAATTAAGGGCATTTCCTCTTTTGAGAGTGAAGCCCTCTTTCCAGAAGCCAGCAGCTGACCCCGCCTCCTTCCTCGCTCACACACAATGGGCCACACAGCCCCTCGCTGAAATTGGAACGCATATATCCTGGATTTACGCGTCCCAATCCAGTTCTGTTAAAAACAAATAACAGAAAAATAAATGGCGGTTGAGTGGTTACCAGTAGCATGTGACGTAAATGCTTCGCTTCCTGTTTTCTTGCAGTTGTGGTCCTTTATATCTTGCTAGGTTAATGTGTACAGATAAAATACAGATATATAAGGACTTCCCTGGCAGTCCAGTGGTTAAGACTGCGCCCTTCCAATACAGGGGGCGTGGGTTCCATCCCTGGCTGGGGAACTAAGATCCCACATGCCGCGTGGCCAAAAAATTAAAAAAGATACACAAACGGATCTATCATTGCAGCTGGGACGCACACATACATGGACGTATACATACTGCAGACTTTTTTTCTCTCCTCCTCTCACTTATCTTTCAAGGTAATTCACAGGATCTTTGTCACAAAAACGTGGCAAGTGACGCAGTTGGCTGGCATCCTCTTCTGGCTCCTGGGCTTGAACTATGTCCGCCACAGCGCCCTGTAACTTTCCAACAATGTTGCAACCGACGTACCAACGAAAGACTCAATTTCTCTGAACGGCTCCTGGGGAGAAGGCAGGGTCACCTTCGCCGCGGGCAAACCTCCTTCGTGCGGCACCCCGAGAAGAGACCGCCTTCCGCTGACGGCGCCCACGGCTCACCAGGTGCCCACCCTCCTGGCTTCCTGGAGACCCTCCCCCTCCCCCAGAGGCACCCGGCAGCGCCCACGGCAGGATGCCTGCTCTGGGTTTCAAAATGGACCTAACCTTTGCCCAGGGATCTGGGAGGACTGCCTGTGGCTGACGTTCCTCTGCCCTGCTTTCCGGCCTCCAAGGCAGAGCTGGAAGGACCGGGTGGGCGAGTGTGGGGGCAGGGGCTGGGGGCGCGTCTACGGAACTGGGTGCTGGGAGGCGAGGCAACCTGCTCGGGCGTCCTGAGTCTTCTCTTTAAACATCTCTGCAGTTCCCCCCAGCTCCTGTCTGGGTGCAACTTCCTTCCCACCCTCTCTAGCCCCTCAGGCTGCCACCGGTCCCTCCCATAAAGCCCAAATGTCAGCAATCAGAACTACGGTTGTCAACCTTGAGGGTGGATGGTGCGGGGCAGGGGGGCTTGTTAACACAGGGTATGTATGAGAGACTCAGTTTCCTGATGTTCGGGAGACCTGAGAATGCGCATTTCTCAGAATTTCTCAGGGGATGCTGATACCGCTGCCGGTCCAGGGCTGACCCAGGGAAGCAAAAGATGGGTGGGGGGGAGAGCTCGGAGTGAAACACAGCCTGGGGGGGACCAGCTTGGGTGGGTGGGTGGGTGGGAGGCGCTGCTTACTCTTCCCAAGTGTATCAACCGCCTGGCGTTATTTCCCGTCCTCCTGGGGCTTGGGTAGAATTCGGAATTCCTAGGATTCTTTACCAGCGGGAAAGCATAATGAAATGGTGCGTTTAGGGATGGGGTTGAAGGAATCCGCCTGCGCAGTGTCTGGGTTTCAATTTGGCCTTGAAGGTGCTCATTTTCTCCCCAACCCGGCAAGGACGTGCCGTGATCCACGCCCCCTCCCCCAACCTGGACTGTAGCTTGTTAACCCTCTCTTCCCCTCTGGGCCAAAGAAATCCCCTCCTTCTCTCAGCTGGCGTCAAAACAGAGACACAATTGTCAAGCTGTCACAAGTGGGGAGGGGGTGCTCCTGGCACCTGGCGGGTGGAGACCTGGGATGCTTGCTTCACACCCCACAGGGCACAGGACGCCTCACATCAGAGTCACCCAGCCCCAAATGTCAGTAGTGCTGAGGTTGAGACACGCTGACTTAGCATCAGAGATTCTATCTTCTCTTTATCAATCAACCTCTCTCTGTTATCTATATAATTGTAATTAACCTATCTATTATCTATCATCTATCTGTGTATCTATCCTGTCAATCTATCCACATGTCAATCATCTTCCATCATCTCTCTTTCTCCCTCTCTCTCTGGCTGTAGTTCGCAACCAGAGACAATTGTACTCCCCCAGAGACACTTGGCGATGCCTAGGGACGCTTTTACTGTCACAGCTGGGAAGAGCTACTGGTATCTGATGGGTGGAGAGCAGGGAGGCTGCTCCGCCCCCCACAGGGCACAGGACGTGCCCATGACAGCAAAGACTTTGGTCTTTGCTATCTATCTATCTATCTTTCTATCTTTGGATCTATCATCTACCTATCTATTATCTATTATAATTCTATTATCATTTACCTGCTAGATCTATCATCTATGTATCTCTATCTGTCTATCTATGATTTATCTATCTATCTATCTGTCTATCATGATCTATCTGCGATTGTAGTTTGAAACCCTGCATGGCTCTCTCCCCAGGGGCACAGTTGGTGATGTGTGGAGTCGTACTTGGCTTCGCTTTGTGGGGTGTGGGTACCAGGGATGCTGCTCCACAACCCCAGTGCACAGGACACCCCACATCCGAGAGTCACCCCCTTCTGAACGTCCCTGGTCCTGAGGTGGAAATCCTGTTGGCAGGTAACTTCTAACCCAGGGCAAAGGGAAAATTTTAGAATCTCACCACCCCGCACTGTGGACTGAAGGACGCAGACGCTGTCTGGGACATTTCAAAGGGGACCTCTTGTTGTCGGAACGCTCTGGCGGGTCCTTTTTCCCATATCCCCAGCGTCACACAGGAGCACTGCACCCCTGGGGCAGAAAGAGGCCAGAATGGGACCAAAGGGAATGACCCTGTGGCACGGATGAGTGGGGACACTTGGCAAACACTGGAGACAACTGTCAGACAAGCACAGAGGCTGGGAAACCGTCCCCTTCCTCTGGAAGCCAGGGGGCCGCTGGGGGCTGAGGAGACCTCGGGGCTCAGAACGGACCCTTCCTGAGACTGTCCGGCTGCGTCAGAAGCACCTGAGCCTCTTTCAGGTTGGCTGGCAGGGGACAGAAACCCAGCACTGTCATATTAAGTAAGTCAGAGAAAGACAAATATCATTTGATGTCACTTACATGTGGAATCTACAAAAATGATACAAATGAACTCGTGTACAAGACAGAAACAGAGTCACAGATGTAGAAAACAGACTTAGGGTTCCCAGAGGGGAAAGGGATGGGGCAGGGATAAATTAGGAGTACGGGATTAACAGGTACAAACTACTGTACACAGAACAGATGAACAAGGACCTACTGTGTAGCACAAGGAGCTATATACTCAGTATCCTGTTATAACAAGATGGAAAATAAACGGAAGTAGATTCTTTGTATTAATCTTTTATTAAAAAGCAATAGATTCTTTTCTATAATGGAAAAGAATTTTGAAAAGAATATACATATAACTGAATCACTTTGCTGTCTACTAGAAAGTAACACAACGTTGTAAATTAACTATACTTCAATTTTAAAAAACGGTTAAGGAAAAAAACAAAACCAAACCCAAACCAGCACTGACTGCAGGAAGAGTCTTCCCCTGGTTGTTACTCAGATCCTGATGCTTCCACCAATGGTTCAGAAGCTGCAGGGATTTCAGGGAGACTTCTAGAGGCTCAGGAAGTCCCGCAGACATCTTGCAGCACCCCGATAATAAGTACGTGCACATAGTGCCCAGGGGGCGGGCAGAGGGGTCCGTGCCCTTTTCCTGCTTAGCGACATCAGCCACACTTTCATCGCATACGAGATCTGCATTCTGCAGACAGCGTGATGAGGTGGGGTCCTGCCCTAGCGTTTTCCAGCCAGCCTGGCCCAGCTCTGTCACCTGGATGCGATTTCTGAGATAGCTCTGAGCCCTTCCGTGACGGGATGCTGAAAACAACTGCGGCATCTGTCCCTCGAGGCTGATGGCTATCCATCCACGGTGCTGTGTCTGTGGACAGATGCCCTGAGGCTCTGGGCTCTTGCCTCATCTGTCTCCCCACATGGCGAGGGGAATCCCCTTCTTATTCCAAGGCAAGTGAGCCCCGATGGCTTTTAAGCCTGCAAAGCCCCCTGTTCCCCATGGGGCATGAAATACAGTTAAAAGCCCAGACAGATATCCCAGTCTGCTGGGCGATGGGTGACATCCACGCCTTACTGCGTTGATCGCTAACGAGGTTTAGCATCGGCTATGTCCTCTTAAGATTTTTTCTGTCGCTTCTTGAGCTTAAATTGTACCGGTTCCCAAAGTGTGAAGTGTGGAACCCTGAGGGGGCGGGTTCCCCGAGATCAGGACATCCGCGTGGGAAGAACTCCTTTGTCTTTGTTAAAACTATGTTGACTTTGCACAGATGGTGGAGAAGCAACACGGGGCGGGGGGGGGCGGGGGGTGAGGCCTGCTGGGGCTATAGTTGGTGTAGTGGAGAGATGGCCCCCCCTGGGACGCCTTCCACCCAAACCCCAGGTGACATTTTCAGAGCAGGAAGCCCCGTTACTCAGGAATGTCCATTCCTTCTGTCGATCCGTGTTCCCTGGACCCTTGATCCCGCAGGACATGACAACGTGCTGGATGGGCAAGGTCCACCAGGTGGGAGAATTCCTGAGATACCGCCTGGTTTCTCGGGCCCCTGGTGCTTACGCGCTCCTATGGCCCCAGCCAGTGGCTGCACCCTCCTTGAGGACAACATCTGGCCCACTCCTCTCTCCTTCTCTACAACCCGCCGTGGTCACAGGGTTCAGATGGCGACTCGTCCACTCATGCGGGCATGCACTCACACGTGCATTCATTCATTCCATTCGTCCACTCCTGCATTCACACATTCATTAATTCACTCGCTCAGGCATGCATTCATTCATAAATGTATTCCCTCGTTTATCTACTCCAGTCGTTCACTCATAATTCTCTCCCTCCCTGACGCACGTATTCAGCAGCCAAGGTGCCCATCACTCCATCACTCACTCATTGATTTTCAGTTAGTCTCTCCTGCGTACACGCACCGTGCACGCTTCCATGCCCCTTTCCTTCGCTCACTGAGCGTTCGTTCAGTAAGATCACGTTTCCAGCGTGGCCTCTGCCCGGGCAGCGCGCCGGCCTTGGGCCCGGCCCGGGAGGCCACTGCAAACGTTTACTTTGGGGCTGGCGGGTTAAAGGTGAGATGTCCGAGCGGAGACGCCGCAGACTCCTGGATTGGGCGGGGAGGGGTCGGGGGGCCGGGGCGGGGCGAAGATGCCCGGCGGCCGCTGCCCCCTCCCGGCTCTCCTTCCGGGGCGCCAGGGGCCGGGCACGAGGCGGCGCCGGCCTGGCGCGGGGCTGCGGCGGTCGCGTGGACCAGCGCCCGGGGCGGCAGAGCGGGGGCCGGGGCGGGCTTCCGGAGCGCAGCCCAGCCGGCCGGGCCGAGGCGCTGGGGCGCCGGGGACGCGCGGTGGGCTCAGGGCAGGGGCGCCGGCCCGGGGAGAGGCTGCCGGAGCGCCGCAGGTGCCGGGGCGCAGGGGCCGGGCGGCGCGGAGGCGGCCTGGGCGCGGCGGGGACTTGGCGCTGCAGCTGCCCGAGCGCGGGGGAGGAGCGGGGCGGGGCGCAGGGGTGCGGAAGGACGGGGGGCGGGGGAGGCGCCGGCGCCAGGCGGAAGCTTCGGGGGCGCAGTGGAGGTGCTGGGCCTGGGGAGGGGTGCGGAGGCGGCCTGGGCGCTCGGGGGGCCTGGGGGCGCGCGAGCTGCCCGAGCGCTGAGGAAGGGCGCGGGTGGGGGGCGCAGTGGTGGTCGCGGGGCGAAGAGTATCCTGCGGGGCGAGGGGCGCCGGGCCAGCCTGGGAGACAGGCTGCCCGGGGCGCGGCGAGGTCGCTGGGGACACCCGGGCGGGCAGGGGCCGGGGGACGACGGGGGTGTGGGTAGAGGCAGCCCCGGAGCGCAGAGGGAATGTGGGGAGACCGGGGGGGGAGGGGCTGACCCGGGGGAGGGGCTGTAGGGCGGTGCTGCAGCCCCGGGGGTCTGTCTGGAATGCCGAGCTGTCTCCGCAGGCCCGGAGCTCCGCGCGGGTCGCCTGGAGACGACGCCTCCACCAGGCCCGGCTCGAGGCCGCCCCCGCGCCCAGGCGCACTTGGCCGCCCGGTGCCCACGGCGCGCTGGGCCTCAGACCATGCCGGGTGAGTCGGGAAGACCCCTCGTGCTCAGCCTCTCTGCTTTCCTGGCGCGGTTCAGATTGGCCCGCGCTGGGGGCACACCCCGCTTTGCGCGCGCAAGGTCGCCCCCAACCCCTCAGCTCCCACGGTGCGGCTTCCCAGTGTCCCCCGGGGCTGGAGAGCTTGGTGTCCCTGGGGCAGGTGGAGATGGGGGTCTCAGCAGCTGGGAGGCGGGCGAGGTTTAGTATGGTCAGGGGGCGCTGAGATTTGGTAATTTTCCTTCTGTGTAAAAGTAGCCCTTGGAGATGAAATGGGCTGGTTTGTTGGCCAGCGTGGAGACGCGTGGGCGTCTCACGGACGCAGAGACCCGTGGGAGTTCATGCCCCTATGGCTCTGGGAAGACAGAGCCTGTGGTTCCCCTCCCCCAGCCTCGACCCTCGAGGTCAGACTGGAGGCGGAACTGGTTATTCCGGTAAAGATCCAGGGTTAATCCCGCAGCGGGGCAGCAGGCCGACAGTGGCCAGATGCTGGGACTTCGGCGAGCCCTGGCCCCCCAGGGCTGCAACTCGGTCCTGTCTGCCTTCTCTTGGGTCTGGAGTGGACATCCGATTTGGACAGTAGACTTCCAAAGCGTAGAAACGTGATGATGGAGAAGTTCCCTGGGGATCCAGTGGTTGGGACTCCGTGCTTCCAATGCAGGGGGCACGGGTTCCATACCTGGTGGGAGAACTAAGATCCCACATGCTGCGACATGGCCAAAAAAAAAAGCTCCCAAGAAATGTGGTGATGAAACATAACCTCCACCCATGGGAAAGATGCCCATCCTGTTTTTATCATGAAGACATCCCGTGCTTGCACCAGTCCGGGCCTGAACATGCATGAGCGCATTTTTCAGAAAAAAAAAAAAAAAATCTGGTTACTTTTTATTCAGAGGAGCGATTTGGTAATTCAGGGAGCGGTTTCCATGCTTCTGTACCTCCTCTGTGCCTTAGAGAGGAGAATTGTTGGGGTAGAAAAGGCAGATATCCTGCCGTGTGCTGCGGTGTGCTGTCAGATTCTTCGCAGAGAAGCAGAAAAGTCTGTCTGTTCCAGGCCGCGGTTTGGAGCTCTGCAGAGTGAAAAACACATTTTCTGCCAACCCGCTGGGGTCAATATAATGGTAGCATTCAGGAGGGTCGTTCGGACACATCGGCCACGGAATGTGCTAGAAAGAGCCCATCTGGGTGTTCAGCACTTTGCAGGGAACAAAAAACACCTTTGAGTATAAGAGGAGGGGCAGAGGAGGAAGTAGGGATGTTATTTCGGGGGAGGGTCGGGGGGTTGGTTGTAAGGGGGGTGGGGTAGAGGAAGGCGAGGAAGAGAAGTAAACATTTCTCCCAGACCTGTTATAAAACTGTCAGCCAAAAAAAAAAAAAAAAAAAAAAAAAAACTGTCAGCCACCGCCGTCTTCAGGATGAACTCGGTTTTGCGGCAATTTTTTTTTCCCCCAACCTGGGGCTGGAGGACAGCCACCCGTTCTATTTCTGTTTTCCCACCCTGCACGCATGCCAAAATTCCCCTCCCCAGCGCCCTGCCTGGTGGAAACTCAGCCTTTCAATGCAGGAGGCTTGGATAATTGTGGCGTGTTTTTTCGATGCCACGCCCAAACCTGACAGATGGGGGTTTCTTAAAGGTAAGGTGGTGTTGGAATCTGCAGACTTGTCCATGAAGCTTTCAGCGTTTGTGACATTAACATCCACTGGTCTGCCTTTGCACTTGAGATGGAGATTTTATCCAGGCATGATCTTGCACCATCATGCCCCGGCCCCTGGGGGCCGGGCTTTGGAGTCATGTGTCTTTGACCTAGAACGTGACATTGAGTCTTGGGGTCGCTGGAGAAAGGGGGTCTTCTCTCCACTGGGGCTGTCTTGTCATCCTGTTAACAGAAGCCATAATCCCTCCCCCTAGCAAAGGGAGAGTCCAGTAGTTCCGTAAAACCCTCTCTGCAGACCCAGCCCTGTCTGTCTCCTCCCCGAGAATCGGAAGCTCTGGACAGTTGCCCGTCGCTGCTGCCTGGCCCCACTGTAGCCCACCTGCCCCATGCCTCAGCCATCTGGGTCCCCATAGACCTCCCAGATCATGTAGCTCTGTCTATAGATAGAGATACGTGATATAGATAGATATGTAGGTAATAGGTGAATGATAAACAGTTGGATAGACAGATGTTAGATAATGATAGATGGGTAGAAAAATGGCTGGATGGGTGGATAGCTAGACATATCTTTTAGGCTGCAGACTTGAGTTCTGAGGTTTGCTGTCGTTAATAGCCCACAGTGGAAATGCCAGGAATTCTCATTCCCTCTTAGTACAGGATAATGTGTAGACAGGAGCCCGTTGGAACAGGCACACTTGGGCGTTTACCCCAATGGAATGTCAAGGGTACGATGCCAACTCCAGGAAAACCGGCTCCAGAAGCTTGGGTCCTGGTGTTCTGTTTGGCGTGATGGTGTCTTTGGGCCGTGCTCTGGGCAGGGCACGGTGGCTGGAGGGGAAGACCGTCTGGTCTTTGAGAACTGAGCTCTGTGTGTTCCAGCCGTGGGCTGTGAATTTTAATTTCTGTCGACAGAGGGGGAGCCAAGGCCTGGATTTCTTGATCCCTTTGTTTTTATCCTGGCAACCAGCTCCTGGGGGCCCCAGACTCACATTGTTTCAAAGTTCCCGTTAAAGTCAATGTCACGAGTTCCCACTTAGATTCAAAACTGCCATAAATCGGATTGGCCGAGTTTCTTCCTCTGCTGCGGAGACATTAGGAAACTGAGAGCCTTTTGGTTAATGAGGCAATATATTTTCCCTTCTCCCATCTCCTCGGCCTCATATATCCTTGAGTTGAAGTCTTTCCAACAAGTGGGTTGTGTGGAATTTAATTAACGGCTTTGGCCATTCCTTCTGAGAGCCCAGTTCTTTTGAGCTGGGTGGGAGTCCTCTTGGTGACTCAGCTAATCCAAAGCTTTGTTTCCACCTGTTGCTTTGCGTTTGCCCAAGACCCAAATATTTTGGGTGAGTTTTTGAGACTTGAATGCAGAATCACGTAAGGGGTCTGAGCTATGCCCATTTGCCGTGTGGCAGCACCAGGAAGGTTTTTTTAAATTGAAGTCTGGACGATTTACAACGTTGTGTTGATTTCAGGTGTACAGCAAAGTGATTCAGTTATACGTATATATCTATATTATTTCGACTCGTTTCCCTGATAGGTTATTACAAGATAATGAATATGGTTCCCTGTGCAATACAAGTAGGACCTCATGTTTATTTTATATACAGTAGTTTGTATCTGTTAATCTGAACCAGGGAATTTTAATGATGCTCTACTCGGCTTTGTCCCACTCGTGTTTAGGGTTTCCTCTTTTCCTGTGTGTGTGTGTGTGGTTTTTTTTCTTTTTTTTTGTTTTGAAGAAGAATTTTTTTTGCTTTATTTTGAAACAAAAGGATGCACGTGAAATGTCCTTGATGCGTATTTTAGAACAGCTATTCAGTTAGAGTCGTGAAGCTTGAGAGAGTTGGAGGTGACCCTCAGCCCCACCGTCCCATGAGACCCGTCGAAAACATAACCCTGTTGTTTTTGTCTGCGTTCACAGTGTCTGACCAAGCGTTTGTCACGCTGGCTACCAATGACGTCTACTGCCAGGGGGCCCTGGTGCTGGGGCAATCATTGCGGGACCACAGGGCCACCAGGAGGCTGGTGGTGCTGGTCACCCCTCAGGTGTCCAACCTGCTCAGGTAAGACTCAGACACACACCTGGTCCTTCCTCCTGAAGATGCAGGTCCCAGCCATGGTTTGTGGGCCTGGACCACCAGCTGTCCTGGGGGGCCTCAGACACTTGCACAGTGCCCTCCGGTCGTTATTAAAGGAGGAGGCTCTGCCAGGGGTGTGGCCAACTTCAGAATCCTTGTAGACAACACGCTGTGTGGGTACCGTGTCTTCTCTCAACTACGGAAATTCAGATGCCAGTTATTTTGGGGGGGGAGAGGGCATCTTTGAGAAGCAACTGTCCTAAGCTTTTTTTTTACGTTTTTATTGAAATATAGTTGAATTACAATGTTGTATTATTTTCAGGTGTGCAGGAAAGTGATTCAGTTATATGTACATACATATATATTCTTTTTCAGATTGTTTTCCCTTATAGGTTATTACAGGATATTGAGCGGAGTTCCCTGTGCTCTACAGTAGGTCCTTGTTGGTTATCTATTTTATATATACTCGTGTGTATCTCTTAATCCCCAATTCACAATTTATCCCTCCCCCCTTTCTTCTTTGGTAACCATAAGTTTGTTTTCCATGTCTGTGAGTCTGTTTCTGTTTTGTAAAAAAGTTCATTTGTATCATGTTTTAGATTCCACGTATAAGTGCTATCGTATGTTATATGTCTTTCTCTGACGTACTTCACTTAGTGTGACCATCTCTAGGTCCATCCATGTTGCTGCAAATGGCATCCTTTCATCCTTTGTTATGGCTGAGTAATATTCCATTGTATACATGTACCACATCTTCTTTATCCATTCATCTGTCGATGGACATTTAGGTAACTTCCATGTCTTGACTGCTGTGAACATTGGGGGGTGCATGTTTCTTTTTGAATTAGAGTTTTTTCCGGATATATGCCCAGGAGTGGGATTGCTGGATCATAAGGTAGCTCTGTTTTTAGTTTTGTAAGAAACCTCCACACTGTTTTCCACAGTGGCTGGATGCAACTTAAATTTTAAACTTAAATACTACATAGAACACTTTGCTGATAAAATTGAAAGTAGGAAATACTTGATCCTTCTAGGGAAATTCAGATGATCCACATTGACACCAGAAGAAGTGAAGCCCTTCTGTTGACCAGTAACAGTGGGAGAAATGGAGAATGTTATCAAAGGCTTATCTGGGGGAAGGACCTGGGCCTGGGCAATTGTAAGGCATGTTCTGTAAAACTGGGCACAATAAATTAATTTCCATGCAAA
Organism: Delphinapterus leucas; assembly: GCF_059928025.1. Lineage (NCBI taxonomy): Eukaryota > Metazoa > Chordata > Mammalia > Artiodactyla > Monodontidae > Delphinapterus > Delphinapterus leucas. The sequence goes on along the minus strand of NC_143150.1, from coordinate 132,753,684 downwards.
AAGAACTATCTGAGAGCCTAGAGGGAAAAAAAATCAATGTGTTCCTTTATTTTAAGACACTGTGCTAATCTTGATGCGGAAACTTGATTTACAGATTTGATTGTGTTTGCATATAGATGAGAAAAGCCCCCCAGTACAGATTATCAACAAGGCAACTCTAGCCCTGGAATAAAGAAATAAATGACGCTGGAGAAACAACAGGGTCCTACTGTATAGAACAGGGAACTATATTTAGTATTCTGTGATGAGCCATCATGGAAAAGAATATGAAAAAGAATGTATACGTATGTATAACTGTGTCACTGCTATACAGCAGAAACTAACACAGCATTGTAAATCAACTCTACTTCAATAAAATAAAGAAGACAAAAAAAGAAAGAAATGATGCTTGCTGTAAGAAAGCAAGGATAGTTCATTGTATAAAGATCTATCATTGTAATTCATCACATCACTGTATCAGAGAAAGGCAATGATGTGATCCTTTTATATAAAAGTTGAACACATACCCACATGATTTCCAGGTAGATTTTGAAGATAAAGGTAAAATTTAAAGTGTAGGAAAATCTTAGAAGTCGAGACATATAGCTTCTCAGTCTTGGCGTGACTGACATCTGGGGCTGGAGGACCCTCGGATGAGGGGCGTCCTGTGCCCTGTGGGGTGTGCAGCAGCGTCCCTGGTCTCCACCCACCAGGTACCAGGAGCTCCCCCCCACCGCCAACCCTCCTTGCTTTCGTGATAATGAAAAACGTCTCCAGACACTGACATAGATGATTGCTTCACGTGTCTGCCATTTTTAATGACACAAAGCAAAGGGTACCAGAACTGCTGTATGTCAGATGTATTTGTGTAAACGTAAAAGGCAAAACAAGCCAAGTAGGGAGCCCATTTACAAAATTTATAACGAGGAGAGGGTGTTGTCCAGAGAATAATGAAAGAACTCTTCCAAATGATAAGCAGAGATGGATGGATGGATACAACCAGGGTAGACGGCATGACCAAGTGATACGTACTCTGTCTTCACAGACACTGAAGTCATGTCACATCAAACAGCTCAGTGATACTTATGACCCGTCAGGCTGGCAAATGTGTTTTTAAACGTTGGTGTTTTGGGGGGCGGGGGCGTGCACAGACCTTAGTCATTGACATTAAGTGATGTCATTAGTCTTTAGCCAAATTGGCTGTCACCCATTCTCCCAATAGTGTTTCAAATGAATGGATGCTCAAGGTGTATTTCTTCTTGCCTAAGATGATTCCTTCAGGCCCCAAAGAGAAAGAAAAGAGAAGAAAATACATTTGTGTGCAGTGGACGTTTCCCTGACTCTTCAGAGTCAGACCCAGGGCTGCAGTGGACCCAGCGTTGGGAACAGTGACCCTGGGGGTAGCCACGCATCCTTGGGGGGACCTCTTTGTGGCCCCATCATCATCTCCTGAATCATGGTGTGCGTGGAACTGATAAAGCCAAAAAGACAGACATGTCTGTTCTCTGCTAGATTCCTATCTCCTCAGCTGTCCAAAGCTGTCAGCACGTTTTTTCAGTCTTTCAGTCTACTCACGATGAACTGTAAAATATTCAGAGACAGTGTCACAGAAAGACTGGGAAAGGCTCACTGAGGCAGACCTAGTTGCACTGTTGTAGAACCAGTTATGTATTTTGCGGTCGTCGGTAGGGTTGAGGAACGATGCTCTATGATGCAGTCAGGGCAGTAGGACGTAAACAGTGACCTGTGACTCCAAATGACCAGGGGGCGGTGTTCAAGAGACTGCCATTCCTCCAGGCTGTGTGGTGCATCCATGGTTGAGGGAGTCTTTCTGCAGGGAAGGGGACCCAGTAGCACGTGCTTGTAGGTTCACACAAACTGCATTCTTGAAACTTAATTCTCCCTCCAGGAATTTAAGTTAAGGAGGCAAGGAGAGCTGAACAAAAGCCTGTAAGGACACAGGTGCTACTTGTAGTAACGTAGAATGACATTTCTTGGCCCTCTACCTCCCCCTTTATACAATCATGAGGGTGCCATAAATTCCATAAATAACTGGGTAAAAAGGAGGAAATTGGTGATGACGTGGTATTTTCTTAGAGAGTTACTTTGAATACTGTGCAACGTGAAAGCACAAATGTAGAGTAGAAGTGGAAAAGCTACTAAAGAATAGAAAAGATAGACCCAGAAGCTCCAACATCTGTCTAAGACTGGGAGTTTCAGAAAGGACAGGAGTGGAGAGAAGGGATTCAAGGAAATATTTCAGCTCTGAGGAAGGATTTTAGATTGTGGGTGTTCCCTGAACATTGAGCAGAGTGAATGAAGGAAACCCAAGTGTTGATACAGAAGGTACCATTTCAGAGCACGAAGAAAGAAGAAAAAGTACTAAATGCATTTCAGGTCTCAGCCTGGTTGAGACAGCGGATGCCTCAAAGCTCTTAGACTACCTAATTTTGAAATGAAATGTCTGTATTCAGCTAAATGCAGTTTGAAAGCAAAATCAAGATGTTTCAAATATGCAGAAGCTCAGCCGTTTTACCCCTCAAGGACCTTTGAGAAAAAATTACTTGAGGATATACTCAAGCACAATGAAATGTGAATCCAAGAAAGAAGAAATAGAATGTAAGAAGCAGTGCAAAACAAATAAATGAGTGATATTGAGAGTTAATTGGGAATGCATTGGTGAATAATTATGAAAATCTGGAATTAACAGTCCTCATGGGAGGTGGTTGGGGGATAAAAGAGGAGGGAGACAGGTGAACATACGCTAATGTTCCTGTCTTGTCTGGGGCGAAGTTATAGATGATAACTATCGTTACATTTGATAGAAAATAGTAAGGTTAAATAGATGCGTTGAGGGTTTAAGGGTGGCAACCACCAGAGGACTAGAAAGGGTATAAACAAAAAACACAAGGGAGAGAAAAAAATCTAAACCAAGCAATGAAAAGTAGGAAAGAATTACAAAGAAGAAAGTACCTTTTTCAGTGCGTGATATTATGGAGTGTGTGATGTCTTGCTACTGGTGACATTAGCCTTGGTCTCCTTTGGGGTATCTCTACTGTAAAATCATTATTTTTGTCTTTGTAATTGATAAATATCTTGGGAGAGGTACTTTTAGACTATGAAAACATGCTGTTTCTCCTCAAAACCTTTACTCATTGCTTTTAGGGTTCATCAGTGAATTTTGTCTGCAACACTTATCACTGTGATGTTCACCTAATGGTGATTTTTCTCTTTCCCTCATTCCTTCTACATTTATTACTTGGGATTCTTCTGGGAGGAAGAGCTACCCCTTTTACCCCATTTACTTATGTATTCACTTGTGATATCAGTATGGATCCGTGAATATTAATTTTATACTTTAGGTTTTGTTGTTGTTGTTTTTGCGGTACACGGGCCTGTCACTGTTGCAGCCTCTCCCGTTGCGGAGCACAGGCTCCGGACGCGCAGGCTCAGCGGCCATGGCTCACGGGCCCAGCCGCTCCGCGGCATGTGGGATCTTCCCGGACCAGGGCACGAACCTGTGTCCCCTTCATCGGCAGGTGGACTCTCAACCAGTGCGCCACCAGGGAAGCCCTAGGTTTGTTTTTGTTTTCTTGCCCAAATTGCGTCAGCTTTGGCTACTGGGACCTCCTCCTGATTGACTTACTGTATCCTTTTGACATGCCCCCATCCTTTTTCTAGCACCTTCTTAATTTTTTGTCATCGCAAAGATATTCCAGGCAACGATGAAGTAGAATTTAAGCAAAAAAATTTTTAATGGAACAGAGGCACATTTCATTTTGATGAAATGTACATTCTTTCAAAATTTGAGTCTCAAACTTGTATGCAACGAGCAATGTAGGTTTTGAATATGTAAAGTAAAAACTGATGGAGATCTTCTGTTGGTTTATACCTACTCAGCCTTCCCTTCTCACCGCCCATGCACTTTAGAAAGAGAAAGTACCTTCCTAAGAGCTGACCCGAATCAGTCTGTGTTAAGATGGTTTAATATGTCTTGCTTTTCATGTTTGCCTAAGTGTTAAGCATGAATGAAATGTGGGCAAAGCCACGAGACCCACATGGGGAAAATAAAGTCTGGTATGAAGACTGCAGCAGCCAGGGACAGCATGTCTCATGTTAGGTGGTGGGCTGTTCTGGGATTTGGCATGTCTTTTCCAGGGTGATCCTCTCGAGGGTGTTTGATGAGATCATCGAGGTGAACCTGATAGACAGTGTAGACTACATCCACCTGGCCTTTCTGAAGAGACCTGAGCTCGGAGTCACCCTCACCAAGCTTCACTGTTGGACACTCACCCATTATAGCAAGTGCGTCTTCTTGGATGCAGATACCCTGGTGAGTACAAGGGAGAGCAAGGACCAGACCCTCCACTTGTTGAGGAACCCCCGACAAAGATCATGCTGCTCCCTCCTTAAGCAAGCTGCTAGCTCGTGCCGGTGGATCCCCACCAGGTAACGTCCATCACTATCACCAACATCGTTTAGTCGATCAACATCAGAGAGAACACACCTACTGCAGTGGACCCTGCTAAGCACACTGGGGTACTTGAAGGCGTGTTCCTTCCCGAGGAGGGGCTCGTAATCACATTATTTCATCTACACAAAGTGAAATATTAGAGAAGTATTCTTCCTTGATTGTACCGTGAATTATAGAATCCTGAAGGGACTGGCACACCTGTCTTCTGAAGCTGTGGCATCCCCCATTGTCATTTGGCGTAGTTACCTTTGGTGTAGGAGCCCAGGATGGGCACTTTCGTAAACAGCATTGGAAAGTTGAAATGTAAAATGAGGTTGGAGTGTCAGAGATACATTCGAGCTTGTCTTGGTTGTGCAAAAGCAGCTCTGTAGGAAAACGGGGGTGGAGAGGAAAATAATAAGTGCGTAATCAGAGTAATTTCTTTCCCAGACAGCACAATTCAGAAAGCCGGTAGGTGTTGGAGAGAACTGCTGTTGGTGGTCAAGCTCTCGAAGACAGTGGATTATATGATATTGACTTGCAGACCTCTCTGTTTATGGATTTCCAGTCTTGTAGGTCACATTTGCTAGAGGAAAGAGAATATATACAATTAAGAGCATTCCATGGAGGATCTTAAGAACCTTGAGGTGATAATTGCATTTCAGTGACGGTGTTACTTCAAACCCTTGAAATAAACCAGGGAGCAATCTTACACACACACTCTTCTCTTTTGAATATAAGTCTAAAAGAAGAGAGCCAGGGGCTTCCCTGGTGGCTCAGTGGATGAGAGTCCACCTGCCGATGCAGGGGACGCGGCTTCGTGCCCTGGTCTGGGAAGATCCCATGTGCCGCGGAGCGGCTGGGCCCGTGAGCCATGGCCGCTGAGCCTGTGTGTACGGAGCCTGTGCTCCACAATGGGAGAGGCCGCAACAGTGAGAGGCCCGCATACAGCAAAAAAATAAAAAAAATAAGAGAGTCAGTCAAAAAATTGGGTATAAGTTTCCCATCACTGAACGTTGTCTGGCCCATTGTGAAGTTCCTGTTGCATTTCTCACTTGTGCCCCAGAGGTTAAGAGAAGCGTCGCTGTTACTGAGTCCAAGCTTGTACTGCCCACCACACGAGACAGGCCAGTAAATTGAGAGACGACGTGTTGGAGCAAGGAATAATGACTTTATTCGGAAAGCCAGCAGACCGGGAAGATGGTGGACTCGTGTCCCAAAGACCCATCTTCCCTGAGTTAGAATTCAAGCTGCTTTTATACTAAAAAGGGAGAGGCTGAAGTCCTCCTTCCGGTCAGAATTTCTTCCTTCTTGCAGCCATTCACAGGTGGGCCTGATGAGGTTTTCCTGTGAGCGAAACAGAGGTATTTTAGCTTAACACTCATTGCACCGGAGGCAGGGCTCCCGGAGATGGGCCATTATGTATTGTTTAAGCTTATGGGCAACATCCCTTTGGTGATTAAGTTGCAGCAAAAGCAGTAGAATACAGAGGTTAAAGTAAGAGAAACAGGTCTAATATGGAGTCAGATTGGTTCTTCCCTGTGCGATCGTACGGGTCCCCCACGCTCTGTTGCTCCAGGTGCTGTCCAATATCGATGAGCTCTTCAGTAGGAGAGAGCTTTCTGCGGCCCCGGATCCCGGATGGCCGGATTGCTTCAACAGCGGGGTATTTGTCTTCCAACCTTCCCTGGAGACGCATGGCCTCTTGCTGCAGCATGCCACCGACCACGGCAGCTTTGACGGTAGGTGAAGGGCAGCTGGACATTTGTGGGAGAGAATGGGGCCTGAACACATCCCTCTGGCCCACCGACAGCTATAGTCCCCACCACCCCGTATCTGTGAGTGGCAAGTTAAAGTTGGGGATTGAAGAACAAGTGCAGGAAGAGGTGAAGATGTAAGTAAGTAAGTACACGGTAGAGAGGACCGTTGAAAATATCTTCGATGGGTAGAAGGGAGAACTCCTCAGTCCTGATCACATAGGATGTGTGGACAACCTTTCTTTAAAGGGCCCGATAGGCGACTTCCCTGGCGGTCCAGTGGTTAGGACTCCGCACTTCCACTTCAGGGGGCACGGGTTCCATCCCTGGTTGGGGAACTACGATCCCGCAAACCTCGCGGCGCAGCCAAAATAAAATAAAAAAGGGCCAGGTAATTAATGTTTTCAGCATCGCGGGGCGTATCATCTCTGTGACATATTTATCCCTGTAGTTGTAGGGTGAAGTCAGCCATTGACAGGACTTAAATGAGCGTGGATGTGTTCCAGTAAAACTTTATTTACAAAAATGGGTGCAAGACTTCGTTGGCCAACCCCGATATAGAATAAAGGGGAGAATGAACTGAAACCAGACACTTGCCTGAAGAGGCGTTAGTAGATGGGAAAAATACTAGAATTTTTGTAACGTGAAAGAAAATGGTAGACTATTGAAAAATTGGAATGTAGATTGGTGCAGCCGCTGTGGAAAACAGGATGGAGGTTCCTCAGAAAACTAAAACTAGAACTGCCGTATGATCTAGCAATTCCACTTCTGGGCATATATCCAAAAAAAACCCAGAAATGCTCATTTGTAAAGACACGTGCACCCCAGTGTTCATAGCAACACTATTTACAGTAGTCAAGCTATTGAAGAAACATCAGTGTCCACAGATGAGTAGATAAAAAAGATGTGGCATATACACAATGGAATATTACTCAGCCATGAAGAAGAATGAAATATTGCCATTTGCAGCAACATGGATGGACTTGGAGGGCATGATGCTAAATGAAACAAGTCAGACAGAGAAAGACAAATGCTGTATGCTGTATGGTATCGCTTATATGTGGACCTAAAAAATACAACAAACTAGTGACTATAACAAAAAAGAAGCAGACTTATAAATACAGAGAACAAACGAGTGTTTATCAGTGGTGATGGGGGGGCAGAATAGGGATAGGGGATTAAGAGGTACAAACTGTTAGGTATAAAATAAGCTACAGGGACATATTGTACACCACTGGGAACAGATCCAAGATTTTATAATGACTATAAATGGAGTATAATGTCCAAAAAATTGTGAATCACTGTTTTATACACCTATAACTTACATACTATTGTACAGCAGCTGTACCTCAATAACAACATAATAGTAAACATTGATAGAAAAAAAAAAAAAGACAAATTCCTTCTAGGTAAGGACGAGGTAACAAAGTTGGCAAAATTGATGGGAACAGCGATTGTCGATACCAGATAGAATTCCCTGGGGAGGAGTGGAGAATTTTGGAGACAATGTGCAATTTTATTATTAATTGTTTGCACCATCGGTGGAGAATTCTGGAGAGACTATGCACTTTTTATTGTTATTTCATTTTATTTTCTTCTTTTGGCTGCTTTGGTTCTTAGTTGTGGCACTCAGGATCTTTGGTTGAGGTGTGGGCTCTTCTTTGTGGCATGCGGGCTTCTCTCTAGTTGTGGCGTTTGTGTTTTTTTTCCTGTCTCTAATTGTGGTGTGTGGGGTCCAGAGCACATGAGCTCTGTAGTTTGCAGCACATGGGCTCTCTCGTTGAGGTGTGCGGGCTCAGTAGTTGTAACGCGTGGGCTTAGTTGCCCCATGGCACGTGGGATCTTGGTTCCCGGACAGGGATCATACCCGCATCCCCTGCATTGGAAGGCAGATTCTTTACCGCTGGACCACCCGGGAAGTCCCGAGACTATGCACTTTTTAAATGAATGGTGTGGGTTATCAGTCACTTTTGAGACAACAACCATGTTTTAGTGGGTTGAGAGAGGAAATGTAATTTGTGTGCTGGGATACCAGTGTCTTTCCATTATGTCTTCAAACATGTCTTGCATTCTCTTGGTGCACTGTACCATTCTTCATTAACTTCTTTGGCTGTTTGTTAACTCTCTAGGGGCAGACCAAGGCTTGTTGAACAGTTTCTTCAGTAACTGGTCCACAGCAGACATCCAGAAACACTTGCCATTCATTTATAACTTGAGTAGCAACACGGCCTACACCTACAGCCCTGCTTTCAAACAGTAAGTTTCAAGCCAAGCCCAATTCTTCTATACCTGGTCAACCATCCTCTCTCAGAATCTAATATCACCTTTTGGCATTTTGAAGGAAAAAAAAAAACCAGATCATCCTTCTGCTCGCTTATTTATTGCTTTACATGATAGGTAATCAAGGCAGCTAGGCTTAATGAGAGTGGTCCCCAAAGTGTTGCCCAGGGAACCCCCAGGGGTTCCCCACCCCTCTTTCAAGGGTCTTTGAAATC